>NC_073409.1:17139661-17384661 GCF_028641065.1 Leucoraja erinaceus | reverse complement strand
CATAGGAGGAAAGGTCATAAACCTTCTCCTTCCACCTTCTGTTAATCATTGGAGACTTCTTTTTGATGTTGCCTTATCTAATTAAATGGAATCGGGGTTGTTCCGGGGAAGTGGCTAGGGTGCAATCCTTCACCCCGTGCCAATACCTGGAGTATTGTTCGCAATTCAAATCATCGAAGGTCAAAGTGTAATCACTGCACTGCGAACTTTCCAGCGATTTCTGTTTGACATCAGCAGTGATATAATGCAGGGCTGTGTCCTCAGAGTGATGCAGTTTACCAGCAAACACCTTTTACTTGCGTCTAATTTATAATAAGGGCGACTTCTGGATGCCCTGCTTTGTCACTCGTGGAATATTTGATGAATCGGTGACCATTAAGCTCTGAATCGTCCGTCAGGAATATATTCTCATCACATGCAAGTGTAATTAATCATTGCGGGTCTGCAGATCCGACAGCTTTCTCAGCAGAATGGCTCACACCAGGAGATCCGTTCTTTTAAAAAAGTATCATTAACCACATTTTGGTTTTTAATGGGGTGGGTTGTTGCATTTGGATGTCATTCACTCCCAGGTCGAACTCAGTGGCGACATATCGTTGAATGCGAAAAAGACTACAAAAAGTAGTAAACACTGCCCAGTCCATCATCGGCTCTGATCTCCCTTCCATCGAGGGGATCTATCACAGTCGCTGCCTCAAAAAGGCTGGCAGCATCATCAAGGACCCACACCATCCTGGCCACACACTCATCTCCCCGCTATCTTCAGGTAGAAGGTACAGGAGCCTGAAGACTGCCACAACCAGGTTCAGGAATAGCTACTTCCCCACAGCCATCAGGCTATTAAACTCGGCTCGGACAAAACTCTGAACATTAATAGCCCATTATTGGTTTATTTACACTTTATCAGTTTATTTATTCCTGTGTGTATATATTTATTCAATGGTATATGGACACACTGATCTGTTCTGTAATCAATGCCACTATGTTCTGTTGTGCTGAAGCAAAGCAAGAATTTCATTGTCCTATCAGGGACACATGACAATAAACTCTTGAATCTTGAATCTTGAATCTTAAATGAATTCCACGTTGCCCAATCCAACACAGTCAGGTCAGCTAGATGTATTGCGACACAGTGGCTCAGCGGTAGCGTTGCTGTCTGACAGCACCAGGGACAGGGGTTCGATCCTGACTACGGGTGCTGTCTGTATGGAGTTTGTACTTTCTCCCCGTGACCTGCGGGGCTTTTCCCCGGGATCTCCCGTTTCCTCCCACACTCCAAAGACGTACAGGTTTCTAGGTTAATTGACAATATGATTGTAAATTGTCCCTCGTATGTGTGTGTGTAGGATAGAAATTAGGTGCAGGAGTAGGCCATTCGGCCCTTCGAGCCTGCACCGCGATAGTCTTTGTGAATGGGGATCGCTGAACGCCGGATCCATGCCGTATCTCTAAACTAAACTAAACTGTACTAAAATGGAGCTGCCTTGATTTACAGGTGCTGATGTAACATTGCAGATTGGCAACACAAGGGAAGGCCGGTAGGAGGATGCTTGGCTCCTTGTGCCTGCTCCTTCATTCAGTAAGATGTTTCATCCCTGCATCACCTTGTTGCAATGAATCTAAATGCCTTGATGGCCTTGATAGCCAAGAATCTAACCATCAGGGTATTCCACAGCTGAATCTCCGCAACATAATATAGAGAAAACATTGACCTATCGTCTCTGATAGTTGCGACCACTGCTGCAGATTTGTTGAAAGCCACGAGGCTTAAGTGTAAAAAAATCTTGTTAGACTTTGTACCTACTTTTTGGAAATCTTTCGAAGGAATTCAAATGACAGGCGTGCACTAATGTTTTCATCTGTTGAAATTAGGCACAAATTATTGGTGCTTATATTTTCATGTAACTCATATTAAACTTCACCTGAAGCAATGAAATTGTAAAACATAACAATGCCTTAAGAATGGAATAAAAGACTTGAGTTGATTACTTTTTCATTATTGATTTAAAATCTACAGAAACACAACTAAAATATTTATAAAATAACTAAAGTAGGCAACATCTGTGGGAAGAGAAACTGGGGCAGCACAGTGGTACTGTTGCTAGAGCTTCTGCCTCACAGCACCAGCAACCCAGGTTCGATCCTGACTTTGTGTGCTGCCTATGTGGAGCTTGTACGTTCTCCATGAGACTGTGTGGGTTTCCTCCAGGTGCTCTGGATTCCTCCCCATCCCAAAGATGGGTGAGTTTGTAGGTTAATTGGGCCGCTGTAAAATTGTGTAGGGAGTAGATGAGAAAGTGGGATGACATCGAACTAGAGTGAACGGATGGGCGGTGTGGATTCGAAGGGCCGAAGGGCCTGTTCCCATGCTATAATTTTCATCAATCAATGTTTCAGACCTAAGACTCTTTGTCAGAACGGGAAAAGGGTCTCGGACCTGACTGTTAACATTGTTTCTCTTTCCATTGGTGTTGCCTCAACTGCTGAATGTATTTTGCATTCTCTGTTTTAATATCAAATTTCCACCATCAGTGTTTCTTTATATTTTCATTTATTGAGGCAACGCTGAAAGCATTTAAACCCCAATTAAAGTGCTGTTCTAAAACTGAGGTCCCCAAAATATGGGGAATCACTTATCAACCTGTGCAAATCATGGACTGATATATGCAGCAGGTGTACCATTGGGTCAATTGAAAGTTAATATCTGAAAATAGAAAAATTTGCAGATTAAATGTGTAGAAAGGAACTGCAGATGCTGGTAGATACTGAAGATAGACACAGAGTGCTGGAGTAATTCAGCGGGTCGGGCAGCATCTCTGGAGAAAAGGAATAGATGACGTTTCGGGTTGAGACCCTTCTTCAGACTGAGTGTAGAGGGAGAGAACAGGATGGGTCCAATTAGTTTTTTCCCGAACTTTTCCTACCACCAGTTCTCTCCCCTCTACTTTCAATCTGAAAAAAGGTCCTGCTCCGAAACGTCACCCATCCTTTTTCTCCAGAGATGCTCGACTGATCGAGACCCACTCATTTACTGCAGAACTTAGTGTCTATCTTCAGAATTTGCTGATTGTTGAGTGTTAGACAATAGACAATAGGTGCAGGAGTAGGCCATTCGGCCCTTCGAGCCAGCAACGCCATTCAATGTGACCATGGCTGATCATCCAGCTTGTCGTCATAAGAAGCCTTCATGACATGCAGGAAATCACTAACCAAGTTGAAGATAGTTTGTATCGTTATTTTAGTTTAGAGATACAGCGCAGAAATAGACCTCTTGGCCCACTGAGTTTGCACCGACCAGCAGTCCCCGCACATTAACACTATTCTACACCCACTAGGGACAATTTTTATATATATACCAATGATTTTCCTCCTTACATCAGGGAGCAAAAATGTTGAGCTGAAGGTGGACTTCATAGACAGGTGGATATAGGCGCAGATTTATGCCATTTGGCCCATCAAGTCTGTTCCGCCATTCGATCATGGCTGATCTATTTTTCCTTCTCAACCCCATTCTCCTGCTTTCTCCCCATAACCTCTGAGGCCCTTACTAATCAAGCACGATGGCGCAGTGGTAGAGTTGTTGCCTCACAGCTCCCGACACCCGGATTTGATCTTGACTAAGGGTGCTGTCTGTACGGAGTTTGTACTTTTTCTTGCTGCGACCACGTGGGTTTTCTCCGGGTGCTCCGGTTTCCTCCAACTTTCCAAAGGCGCACAGGTTTGGAGGTCAATTGGTTTCGGTAAAAATTGCAAATTTACCCTAGTGTGTTGGATAGTGCTAGTGTACAGGCTGGTCGGCGTGGCTGGGGCAACAGCACCCGGCCAGAACGGCCAGGAACATCGGGCCTCCGTAGAGGCAATAGCGGAGACCTCAATAGGCCTGACTTTGGGAGAACTGGGGTTGGGGACTGGACATTGTGCCTTCCCCCACAGTGGTAACCATTGTGGGGGGATGATTTTTTTGTGTGTAATGTGAATATGTTAGTTTGTGTCCAAGATGGCTGTCGGAAGGGAGAGTGGACGCTGGCGCGCTTTAGCTGCCGCTGCTCTCTCTTCACATTGTGTTTTTGATTTTTTGTCTTTGGAGCGAATTCTGTCTTTAATTTGTGAATTGGTGATGTCCTTATTATTTATTTTACTTAGACTATATGTTTTTTCTCTCGTTAATTTTCCTGTAAGGTGTCCTTGAGACTTTGAAAGGCGCCCGCAAATAACATTTATTATTATTATTATTATTAAAGCTGGGTGGAGGGAGGGAAGAGTACAGGGAAGGGAGAGAGGACCAGGAATGGGGTGGAGATTCAGAGGTTCATAGGTGCTCGATTAATAAGGGCCTCAAAGGTTATGGGGAGAAAGCAGGAGAATGGGGTTGAGAAGGAAAAATAGATCAGCCATGATCGAATGGCGGAACAGACTTGATGGGCCCAATGGCATAAATCTGCGCCTATATCTGTGGTATTATGCAATAATAGTGTAAGGCTGAGCAGAGGGGCACTAGGACCCTGTGTGCCAGAAGCAAGGCTCCAGTAACCGGATGTAACTGGAACCCAGGGTGTGGGTAGTTAGGGAGTTGCCTGGGCTTACACACAAGGCTGCTGTTGCTATTGCTGCTGTGGTACAGAGAGGCTAAATAAAGGTATACTCTGTTTACGTCGTCGTACGAGCCTTATTACAAGCATAACCCGACAATATCCACCTGTCTATGAAGTCCACCTTCACCTCAACACTTTTGCTCCCTGATGTGAGGAGGAAAATCATGGGTGTTAATACTTAACAATCCTCCAGTCTCCGCTACATACTAGGATGGCACGGTGGCGCAGCGGTAGAGTTGCTGCCTTACAGCGCCAGAGACCCGGGTTTAATTCTGACTACAGGTGCTGTCTGCGTGGATTTTTGCACGTTCTCCCCGTGACTGCGTGCGATTTCTCCAGGCTCTCCTATTTCCTCCCATACTCCAAAGGCGCACAGGTTTGTAGGTCAATTGGCTAGGGTAAAAATTGTAAATTGTCCCTCGTGTGTAGTGTGCGCTAGTGTAGATCGCTGGTCTGTGCGGACTTGGTGAGCCGAAGGGCCCGTCTTCACACTGTATCTCCAAAACGAAAAACATACATCCTGTAGGATTTATTAAAAGACACCCCACTCTTCCCTCACCCATAAGGCAAGTTACTGTGGACCGATCAACACAGGAGCAATGGGCAACACAGATCAGAGTGTGGACAGTAGAATTGCTTGCAAGTCGTTACATTGCAAGTACTCATTGCTTATATGGATGATATAAAGAACATGCCAGCTACAGAATAATAACTCAAGCTCTTAAAACCACTCCAAAGGAATTAGAATGACTGAACCTTTAGGAATGCTCTTGAAACGCTATTTCCTCATTCAAAATACTATTGATCTCCCTCTGAACTTTGCTGACCTAGACTTGAACCTTTGTAAGCATGACTTCAATCTCCCAGGAGTTTGTCGAGTGATTAGAAGCATGGAGCAGACAGATGAGAATACTGATTATTAAGCTTCCCACTCTCCTCTCCACACGGCCCTTCTCTCCAGAGATGCTGCCTGTCCCGCTGAGGTACTCTGGCATTTTGTGTCTATCTTTGGTTTAAACCAGCATCTGCAGTCCCTTCATACACACACCCAGCCCTTCCCGAACAGCAGAGGCAATGGCAATTGACTGGTTTCCTAGGTGCAGTCACCTGCAAGTGTGTGAGGGGTTTCTGCAAAGTAAAGGGCCAGTCCCACTTTCACGACCTAATTCACGACCTTTTTTACTCGTGGACATTTTTCAACATGCTAGAAAAAACGCCCCGACCTACTTGATGCCACGAGTACCCACGACTAGCATCACAACCTACCTACGGCCTCCTACGACCTCGTGACGACTGTGCTTCGAGTATGGGCTTTATTCTTTGGAGCGCAGAAGGTTAAGGGGGGACCTGATAGAGGTCTTTAAAATGATGAGAGGGATAGACAGAGTTGATGTGGACAAGCTTTTCCCTTTGAGAATAGGGAAGATTCAAACAAGAGGACATGACTTCAGAATTAAGGGACAGAAGTTTAGGGGTAACATGAGGGGGAACTTCTTTACGCAGAGAGTGGTGGCGGTGTGGAATGAGCTCCCAGTGGAAGTGGTGGAGGCAGGTTCATTGGTATCATTTAAAAATAAATTGGATAGGCATATGGATGAGAAGGGAATGGAGGGTTATGGTATGAGTGCAGGCAGGTGGGACTAAGGGGAAAAAAAATTGTTCGGCATGGACTTGTAGGGCCGAGATGGCCTGTTTCCGTGCTGTAATTGTTATATGGTTATATGGTATGAGTCAAGGGCAAACTCAGCAGAGGTCGTGAATTAGGTCGTTAAAGTGGGACAGGCCCTTAACTATAACGAATGTGATAGCTTGCATTTTAATGGTTTCGAGACTCTCAACATATATTTACAAACTCTCATTAGATCGGAGAACAATCAAAGGACATTTGCATTATTTTCACCCCATTACATTAATCTGAAACTGCATTTCAGTGTAGATTACAAAATTCACCGAGGTTCATTTACATTAGGATATGAGAGTGTTTGTTCATTTTTATCACGTTGGTAGTTCTGCACTGGTTTTCCCTGAAGATACGATGTAACTCACCAGAGTGCCTTCGAGATGGCCCATTCTTCAGAACCCCTTGCCTTTCTAGTCTCCTCGTGATACCACTTAACAATCTTTCCGAGCCGCAGTAGAATAAAGGGGAGGCCATTTAAGACTGAGGTGAGAAAAAACTTTTTCTCCCAGAGAGTTGTGAATTTGTGGAATTCTCTGCCACAGAGGGCAGTGGAGGCCAAGTCACTGGATGGATTTAAGAGAGAGTTAGATAGAGCTCTAGGGGCTAGTGGAATCAAGGGGTATGGGGGGGGAAGGCAGGCATGGGTTATTGATTGGGGACGATCAGCCATGATCACAATGAATGGAAGGGCCGAATGGCCTCCTCCTGTACCTATTTTCTATGTTTCTATGTCTTTAGCCAGAGGGTGGTGAATCTGTGGAATTTATTGCCACTGAAGGCTGTGGAGGCCAAGTCAAAGGTGGAGATTGACAGATGTTTGATTAGTACGGGTGTCAGGGGTTATGGGGAGAAGGCAGCAGTGCGGGGTTGAGAAAGAAAGGTAGATCAGCCATGATTGAATGGCGGAGTAGACTTGATGGGCCGAATGTCCTCATTCTGCTCCTAGAACTAATAAACTTATGAGGCCAATGCATGGAGCCTGTTCAAATTGTGATTAAGAACTGAACTATTCCTCTACCAGGTGCCAATTCACTTAAGTCCGACCCCACATCAGTTGGTTATCACCCTGTCACACCAATCAATAATAGCTGACAATCAGGTTTGATCAATATTCTGCTAAGTTGAGAAGACACATAACTTGGAAACAGGCACAGCAACTCACCGGGTATATGATGATCATGCAGCACCCATTTACTCTAATCCTGCTTTATTCTCCCCACATTCCCATTGTGTACCATTCACCTTGCACATGAGAGGGCTATTTACAGTGACCAATTAACATGTGGGAGGAACCTCGTGCATCAAAAGGAGAACATGCAAACTCCACTCAGACAAGGTCAGGATGGAATCCGTGTCACTGGAGCTGAGAGGCAGCAGTTCTACCGTTAGAACTTGGGGATACACTGTGAAACAGACCCTTCGGCCCAACAAATCCGCACCGACCAACCCCATACACTAATACTATCATACAATTTACAGAAGCCAATTAACCTACAATCCTCTACGTTTTTGGAGTGTGGGAGGAAACCGGAGCTCCTGGAGCAAACCCACGTGGTCACAGGAAGAATGCACAAACTCAGAATAGGCAGCACCCGTGCTCAGGATGGAACCTGGGTCTCTGGAGCTGTACAGTAACAACTCTACCACTGCACCACCTTTGGGCCGCTGGGTCGACCTGTTGCATCAAAATACTGAAGCAACATTTTCTTCTGCCTCTGATGTACAATTGGCAGTTTTTATTTTTCCATACTGTAAGGTTGGACTGACTTTTCAAACTTACTTAGACAGAGCACACTGATCTGACCACTCACAGCGTAGTGTGTCACTGTGTTACACAGGGTAACACTGGGGTTCAGGACCTGTGGGCATAGCCCGGTCACTGTGTGACACTGCGTAACACCATAACACTGTCTAAAGGGTCTGTCCTAAAGATTTTGTACATCCCAAATGCCCGTGACCGCGCGCCACTGCCTACGTCACCACGCACCATGCGCGCATCACGTGTTGTGACGCGTAAATGATGTTGCGTAAATTACACGCAAATGACACCCAAGTGGGACAGGCCCTTAACTTTGTGGTACACGGCCAGTGGATGCAGCCCTGTCACTGTGTAACACTGAGGTACGGGGCTGGTGGACAGAACTGTCTCCATCTAACACGGGGGTACAGGACCAGTGGGCAGAAGGCTGTTACTGCAACACTGTGGCATACCAACTTGCCACTGGCTTGTGCTGTGTTACAGAATTGGAAGGCTATGGATCCATCACTGTAAAAGTTCATGTCATAGGAGCAGAATTGGGTTATTCGGCCCATCGAGTGTAATCCTCTAATATCGTGGGCCACACTGCTCCTCCACTGCTCCATACACTGCGCCCTCATGACCACTGTCAACTCCGGTGATCATTCCACCTTGTGATTGATGCCAATGCCACCCATCAGACAGAGAAGGCAAGACCACAATGTACATCAGCCCCATCCAAAATCTTCTTGAGTCTCTGATGTACAGTGGGCAGTTTTGATTTTTCCGTGATGTAGAATGATGTCGTGTTTGCCAGACCCAAACCCAACGCATTTACCAGGGTCCTGGAGGAACAGATTGAGAGGTTGGGTATCTAATGGAAAGTGGAGCTGATACAGAAGATCGTGTCAATTGCAATCTGAGTGAATGGCAGAGCAGGCTTGAGGGGCTGGGTGAGTCATGACTACTCCTGTTTCTTGTCTTCTTGCATAAATCCACTCAGTGCCCCACAGACACTTGGTAAATTGTACCACAGCAAACAACGCACGCGGTAAATCTGATTGCTCTTCCCAATGAGTACATTAGTGAGCTGGAAGCTTTGAAGAGTAATAAACCTCCCAAATTAAATGGATTAGGTATTGGCCCATCGGCTGATATAAAGTGGCATTTCATGCTGATGTCTGCATGAATCCTTTACATCCGGTCCACTGTCTTCTTGGCAGTTTTACGCACATGCGCAAGATGATGGCACCACACAGGCAGCTGGAGTAACTCAGCGGGACATGCAGCATCTCTGGAGAGAAGGAATGGGTGATGTTTTGGGTTGCTACCCGAAGAGTCATCCATTCCTTCTCTCCAGAGAAACTGCCTGTCCCACTGAGTTACTCCAGCATTTTGGGTCTATCTTCGAAAAAGACCACAGTACTGAGTGCGGGCAGTTCTAGATCGCAGCAGGGATGAGGCATGGCAGGTGAGACATTGGAGAAGGCAGCCAATGCAGGTTGCGCTGTTCCGTTCTGAACAAATCTTATTTGGCATCTTAATCTATCTCGTAAACCTGGGATGTCAGGACTGTCTTATGAAGAAAGACTGGATAGACTTGGTTTATACTCTCTAGAATTTAGGAGATTGAGAGGGGATCTTATAGAAACTTACAAAATTCTTAAGGGGTTGGACAGGCTAGATGCAGGAAGATTGTTCCCGATGTTAGGGAAGTCCAGGACAAGGGGTCACAGCTTAAGGATAAGGGGGAAATCCTTTAAAACCGAGATGAGTGGTGAATCTCTGGAACTCTCTGCCACAGAGGGTAGTTGAGGCCAGTTCATTGGCTATATTTAAGAAGGAGTTAGATGTGGCCCTTGTGGCTAAGGGGATTAGGGGGTATGGAGAGAAGGCAGGTACGGGATACTGAGTTGGATGATCAGCCATGATCATATTGAATGACGGTGCAGGCTCGAAGGGCCGAATGGCCTACTACTGCACTTAATTTCTATGTTTCTATGTTTCTATGTAAACACTGTCATGAACTGATCTCTATCTGTGGTCATCAAAATAATTGATTAACTCAGAATCATTAAACCTCTCCGTGACCAAGACAGACCACGTGTACCACTAGCTGGGTAGTTCAGGGTCACGGATGAGGTTCATGACAATGCCACTGCGCTGATGCCCATGGAGCAGAACAGCTGATGAAAAGCACTGGAGTGCTGGAGCAACTCAGCGATCCAGGCAGTATCCTTAGAGAACATGGATTGGCAACATCTCGGGTCGGGACCCTTCCTCAGACTGGTTCTGCTTCAGAGCAGAATAGCTTTACAGCATTTGATTTTATTAGGAGGCAATCTAGAGATTTAAACTAAGAAAGCAACTCTGTTTTGTTGAAGATGATGGTTTATTTCCATCTCCTGAGGGGATCTCGGTTCAACTCCATCTCCGTTCATCTGTTGGTGAAACCTCACGCTTATCTTTGCTCTCAGTAGACTGAACAATAGTCCCACACTCTTGGCTACCTCTTGAAGTCTCTCTGTGAACAGGATCAGCCAATAACCCTCCACTGACACCTACTCCTCACCCTTCTCCTTCTACTCCTCCCATTTCCTCCACATCAAAGGCAGTGAAATGAGCACACACATGGGCCCCAGCTATGCCTGCCTCTTTATAGGGTACGTCAAACAATCCCTGTTCCAGGCGTACACTGGCCCTATCCCCGAACTCTACTCTATCTCCGTTACGTTGATGACTGCATCGGTGCTACCTCCTGCACCCATGCAGAACTATTATTTAATATCTTCGGTTTAAACCAGTATCTGCAGTTCCTTTCTATACATCAAACTCAGCTGCCCATGCCTTCATTTTAATTTAGTTTAGATTAGAGATACAGCGTGGAAACAGGCCCTTTGGCCCACTGGGTCCGTGCTCACCATCGATCTCCCATACAATAGTTTTATGTTCTAGAAACATAGAAAATAGGTGCAGGAGTAGGCCATTCAGCCCTTCGGGCCAGCACCGCCATTCAATAAGATCATGGCTAATCTTCAAAAATCAGTGTCCCGTTCCGGCATTTCCCCCCATATCCCTTAGCCCTTAGAGCTAAATCTAAATCTCTAAAAAATTCCACAGATTCACAACTCTCTGGATTCTCCCAATTTCACATGCTATAAACTAGTGGTCATTTACTGAAGCCAATTAACCTGCAAACCTGTACATCGTTGGAGTGTGGGAAGAAACCAGAGAACCTGGAGAAAACCCACGCAGTCACGGAGAGAATGTACAAACTCCACACAGACAGCATCAGTCTGAAGAAAGGTCTCGTCCCGAAACGTCAACCCTTCCTTCTCTCCAGAGATGCTGCCTGTCTCGCTGAGTTACTCCAGCATTGTGCCTACAATGGAACTACGGGGATGGGAACAGCATTGTGTTGTCGGGTACTGGGACTCAGATTTGCAGAGGGGTAATGGTTTCACTGTCTAATTGTCATTAGTGAGACATTACAGGTTTTGCAGCAGCTTTCTCTGTCCTTTCCTTGCAGATTTATTGAACAGGGGAGATTTACGCAGACTGCAGGGTTGGCTGATATCATTAGCAATAACCAGCAGGTGAACCTATCTACTATCCACCATGTGTTCATTGCAGACTCAGTACGCTGGTTACAGGCTCACGGTTAAGAAATTACATTCTAAACTCCTATAATATGATTGCATATCTTAACAGTGCACGGGACAGAATGAGAGCCCCCGCCTGATGTGTGGTATCTTTTACGTTTGGCACCCTCCCCATTGATCCATCTGGTAGGCTTGGCAGTGCGTTCAGTTGTCGTTTGCAATCACATCAGTTGTCAGGGGGAGCACTTCACATAGTGTGTTGCCAACTTGAGCACAGAGAGGGAGGACAGTGGATAAAGCAAGCTTCGGGTCAAATATAGCACCCTCCCCACTGCAGAGCTGCCAACACTGGGTGAGAATTGGGAGAGACCAAGCCCAAGGGGAGCGCAGCGATCGAGGTGGGGAGGGAGGCTGTGGGAGGGGGGTGTCCCCCTCTCATTGGTACGGAGATTTTGCATTTTTCAGCTTGAAATTGTGCAATCTGGTGCATACTGCAGCGAGTCATTTAACTTACACTTGAATGCAATATTTATGCTTTAAATTGGATTAGCTATGAATAAGGTTAGGCTAAATTACATTCCTAATTACATTCCACAGTCGAGCCAGGCTTTGATCAACAGGTGCAGCACATGAATGATCTTAGTTATTCATGTATGGAAATCAGATTATAATGAAGCACTTGGCCCGTGTTGACCAACCTGGCTCTTACTTCACACCTGGTACTACTCCTGACCCTGGCTGCAGTCGCATTCCTTCTCTCATTCCTGACCCTGAGTCCAGCCTTACACCTGGCCCCCTATTCTACCCTGATCATAGCTGCTTACCTGCTTGGGTTCCCAGTGCTGAACAATCCCCTGGTCCCAGCTTTGACTGCACACCTGTTACTATTCCAGACCTTGACTCTGGATGCACACTTGGCCTTGCTCCTAGCCACTCTTCACTGACAATATATCTGGCCCACACATAAAGTCCCATATCTAATCCCCTGGAAGTAACCTATTACGTTCAAGTCCGCAGGTGCTTATCTAATGCGGTAATCTTTTATGGGGCACTTCACAGACCAAATATTGTGTAACAAAATTTGCTACATCCATTGGCTTCCTTGTTATCTAACATGCTAGTTACTTTGTCAAAGAAGTCATCAATTGGTTGAACACAATTTCACATCCATAAAATTATACTCACTCAGCTGTATAAATATTCTGTTCCATTTCCTTCATTTTACTAATAAACTGTCCTGAAGTCATTTTTACCCTCAATATTTTCAGTAATTTGCAGTCTTCCTCTCAGCTGGGACTTTTCCAAAATGCAAAGTGCAATAACTATATATTTAAGCAATAATATTCAATTTAATGTGATCTTGAGAGTACATAATATTTTTTGTGGTATTCATAACACAATAATGATAAAAAGATCTTTGTTTTGATTGCACCTACCAACATGCATACATTATTATATTTGTTAATATGTACCGAGGGCAAATTTTTGTTCCAATGCTCCCCATTCCCAATTACTTTTACATTGAAGTGATTGAAATCCAAGTGAAGTTTAAATGGCATCAGAAAAATAAAACCTCCGGAATGGATGATATTCATTACGTGGTTGGCTGAAGTCAGTATCAGCACAATTACTATATTAAACTTTGAATCTTCAGATGTCCTAGTTCAAGCTAAAACTAAAGACAAATAATAACCTCCTCACACATTTCCCTGCAAGTATCTCTGCCACTCCTTTAAAATATGCCCCTTCTTTGAACAAGCTTTTAAACATCGCATCTGAATCAGTTTCTATCTGAGTACACTCCTTGAACATGTTCATCTATGTGTTCAATTAATAAAATAATGAGATTCTGGACATTTTTATTCAACCTGTCAAAGGAATTTGGAGAGAGGGGCTTTAGAAATAGTCAGTGAGGTAAACAAACATAATAGTTGAGTGGCAAATGACAATAGTGCTACCTTCCCAATATTTAACGGAAGGAAACAATGGGTTATCGGGGCTGTATGTTGTGATAGACATCCTGACACCTTGCATGTCATTTTAATATTACACTTATCCCATCCCCCTGGATATTCCGGAATAATATATTAAGGTTTTGTCAACTAATTACAAATCAGGCTAATTAGAATCAATAACATTAGCCAACTCCAAAACACGAAGCGCTGAGCATTGGGATCCAGATATCACGGACAACTGGCCTCAGTTCCCCGCTCACATCTGGCAGTGCTCTCCGTCTGAACCAGAGGCCATGGAGTGTTTTTGCAAGTGGGCGACCACTGGGACTGGTGGGGTTCTTCACGTAGTCACTCATGTGACTCCGAAGTAAAATCTGATATCAAAGCTCTATTCCGCAGCTGGCTAATTAGAAGCTGACTGTGAGTCAGGTTATCAGTAGTCATGTGGCGTGTGGAGTTCTGTGGGAATGACTGATGAATTTTGATACTAGTTCGCAGACGTTCTACCAGAAGCTGAACGAATCACTTCCCAAATCTTTGACTTTCCTGCCGGGGTGATGCAAATCACAGCTCCGAGCCCCAGCACAAATGAAACAGTGTCTTGGCTTCATTCTCCTCAACCTCCGATATCTCTTGTTTCTTTTCAGTTTTGGTTTAGTTTAGTTTAAATATACATTGTGTAAACAGGCCATTCGGCACAGCGAGCCCACATCACACACTTACACACTGCCCTGCACACTCTAAGGACAATTTACAATTATAACAAGCCAATTAACCTACAAACCTGTATGTCTTTGGGACATAGGAGGAAACCGGAGGTCCCAGAACAAACCCACATAGGTCACGTGGAGAACGTACAAACTCTGTACAGGCAGCACTCGTAGTCAGGTTCGAACCCGGGTCGCTGGCGCTATAAGGCAGCAACTATTATACGCCACATGTCACCCCATATGTAGATCAAAATGGGTCTAATGCCTTGTAGGACATGATTGACCCACATGGTCTATACAACAACCTGATGCTTTCATGAACTGGGACAATCCTTTCTCAAGTAAAGTACATATTTAATTATTTGAGTGTAAACGGGTCTACAGAGGACGCCATATCGGCGGCCCTACACTCTGCCCTGACCCACCTGGACTACAACAACTCCTACATCACGCTGCTGTTCATAGATTTCAGCTCTGCCTTTAACACCGTCATCCCAGCCAGCTTGATCACCAAACTCAGTGGACTTGGCATCTCCACCTCCCTCTGCAACTGGACATTGGACTTCCTCACTAACAGACCACAGTCTGTTAGGGTCAATAACCTCACCTCCTCCACTATAACACTGAACACCGGAGTGCCACAGGGCTGTGTGCTCAGCCCTCTCCTCTACTCCCTCTTCACCCACGACTGCATCCCAAAGCACGGATCCAACGCCATTATTAAGTTTGCTGACGATACCACGGTAGTAGGACTGATCAGCGACAACGATGAGTCAGCCTACAGGGATGAGATCCAGCACCTGACCACCTGGTGTGCCGACAATAACCTCGTCCTCAACTCCAAGAAGACGAAGGAGATTATTGTTGACTTCAGGCAGACCAGAGAAGGCAGTCATACCGCCATCCATATCAACGGGACTGAGGTGGAGCGCGTCTCCAGCTATAAATTCCTCGGAGTGCATATCTCGGAGGACTTGTCCTGGTCCCTCAACACCTCCAAGCTGATCAAAAAGGCACAGCAGCGCCTTTACTTCCTTAGGAGGCTCAAGAAAGCCCACCTGTCCCCCCAGATCCTGACCAACTTTTACCGCTGTACCATAGAGAGTATCCTGACCACCTGCTTCACGGTATGGTACAGCAGCTGCACTGCTGCGGACAGGAAAGCACTACAACGGGTGGTGAAAACCGCGCAGCACATCATCGGTGCCCCGCTCCCTGCCATGGATGCCCTCCACCGAAAACGGTGTCTGAGTCGGGCTGGGAAGATCATCAAAGACCCCTCACACCCCAACCATTGACTGTTTGCCCTCCTCCCATCAGGGAGGCGGTACAGGAGCCTCAGGTCACGTACCAGCAGGATGAGGAAAAGCTTCTATAACAACACAATCACACTGCTGAACTCGGAGTCCCGACGATAGACTTCTCTGGTCCCTCCGTCCCCCTTTGTTTAATCATTCTGTATTTCCTGATTATTCTGTATCTTCTCTCTTTCTATTTTTTTCTTGTTTTTTCTCTTTATGTACAACTACTACGGACTGACGCAAAACTGCATTTCGTTGTACTGATACTTGTATTTGTGCGATGACATTAAAGTTGAATTGAATTGAATTGAATTGAACTCTCCCCTACAGCTATGCTGGATTACAAGCTCATAACACATCCAGCTTCTAGTTCAGTCATTTAACCACGACGGCACAGCGGTATAGATGCTGTCTTACAGCGCCAGAGACCCGGGTTCGATCCTGACTACGGGTGCTGTCTGTGTGGAAAATGCATGTTCTCCCTGTGACCTGTCTGGGTTTTTTTTCTTACAAGACCTTGAGTTTCCTCGCACACTCCAAAGACGTACAGGTTTGTAGGTAAATTGGCTTGGTGTAAATGTAAATTGCCCCTCGTGTATGTGTGTAGGATAGTGTTAGTATACGGGGATCGCTGGTTGGTGTGGACTCAGTGGGCCGAACAGCCTGTTTCCACACTGTATCTCTTAAACTAAAAACTAAAAACTAAAACACTAAGTTAATTGATTGCTTCCTGACTGATTCCTAGGATGTCAGGACATTCATATGAAGAAAGACTGGATAGACTCGGTTTGTACTCGCCAGAATTTAGAAGATTGGGGGGGGATCTTATAGAAACTTACAAAATTCTTATGGGGTTGGACAGGCTAGATGCAGGAAGATTGTTCCCGATGTTGGGGAAGTCCAGAACAAGGGGTCATAGTTTAAGGATAAGGGGGAAATCTTTTAGGACTGTGATGAGAAAAAAAATTTTCACACAGCGAGTGAATCTCTGGAATTCTCTGCCACAGAAGGTAGTTGAGGCCAGTTCATTGCCTATATTTAAGAGGGAGTTAGATGTGGCCCTTGTGGCTGAAGGTATCAGGGGGTACGGAGAGAAGGCAGGTACAGGATTCTGAGTTGGACGATCAGCCATGATCATATTGAATGGCTCGAAGGGCTGAATGGCCTACTCCTGCTCCTATTTTCTATGTCTATGTTTCTATGTTAATGCAGACTGCAGTATTTCTAGATTATTTTGTGTTGCTACTCGCAAAACACGAACAGGTAGAAATACCAACAAAAACAAATCCTTAATCAAACATGTCAACTCTTAACTGGCAGCAGCCAGTTGGTATGGCAATGAATCAGACATGATAAGATTCTAATTTCTCCCTGGCATTATCGCCTTTATGTACATTGCCTGACCCCTTTCTGAAATACACCCCCTATCCGAAACAAACGGGGCCTCAATTTATTGTTAATGTAAAAGATGACACACCCCACAATGTAACATTCCTGAAATCTTGCAATGGAATAACGCAGTGCCAAGTTCTGACAGTTGATGCTACTTATTTTGTTTAGAGATACGATGTGGAAACAGGCCCTTTGGCCCACCTGTGTCCGTGCCAACCAACGTTCACCTGTACACTAGTTACCTGTTCAACGTTCACCTGTACTCTACATACTCAAGATAATTTACAGATGCCAATTAACCTACAAACCTACACGTCTATGGGATGTGGAAGAAAACCAGAATACCTGGGGAGGAAACACACGCAGGTCACGGGGAGAACGTACAGCGAGCACCCGTAGTCAGGATCGAACCCGGGTCTCTGGCGCTGTAATGCAGCAGCTCTACCGCTGCACCACTCTGCCACCCAACTAATTTGTATTAATTTATTACTATTACAAGATAATTCAACTTGTTCAAGTATGATTAACTCGCACATAAGGAAAATATATCTAACAATACATATTTATGTTTGTGTGCGTAGGCGTGTTGTATTTATATATGAATGAATGCATATTGCATAGTAAGCCTACAGTCAATTGATTATGCAGGCTTTCTATACTTAGTATCTTTTCATATCGAATTACTATTCAAAAAATACTATTCCAGAATTCACTCCAAAATAGCTGAAAACAACCTCTGAAGGTTATTTTAGTCTAAACTAAAAGTCTAAGTGAAAACTCTAAGTGAAAAGTCTAAGTCTAAGTGAAATCTCCTGACCAGAGTGCTCCAGCTTCAGTGAGGATGTTGACTCTGGCAACTGTGATGAAAATGCTTTCATAGTCTGCACGATGTTCGAGGCGAGAGGGAACAGACTTCTCTCATGAACAGAGGAACCCACCTGCAATACTTTGTTCTGCTGTGCGTGACTCAAGGCAAGCAAAGGCGCACTTGAGATTAATGCTACCAGTTTAATCAGATAAACCATTTAGTTCTCTGTCTGAAGAAGGGTCTCGACCCGAAACGTCGCCTATTTCTTCTCTCCACAGATGCTGCCTCACCCGCTGAGTTCTTCCAGCATTTTTGCCTACCTTTGATTTTTCCAGCATCTGCAGTTCATTCTTAACCATTTAGGTTAGTTTAGTTTAGAGATACAGCGCGGAAACGGGCCCATTGGCCCACCGAGTCCGCACCGACCAGCGATCCCCGCATGTTCACACTACCGTACACACTCGGGACAATTTCACATTTACACCAAGCCAATTAACCTACAAACCTGAACGTCGTTGGAGTGTGGGAGGAAACCGAAGATCTCGGAGAAAACCCACGCAAGTCAGGGGGGGGGGGGGGGGGGGAACGTGCAAACTCCGCACAGACAGCATCCATAACTGGGATCGAACCCAGGTCTCTGGTGCTGTAAAGCAATAGCTTTACCGCTGCGCCCCCGTGCCGCCGATTTCTTACACTAGACAGAGACAGCTGGTCTGCGATCTTTATTAGATTTGCAGCATCAATGATGGCAGGTTGCATGCTAAATTTGGAATTCCCAATTTTTTTTCAACGCCCAATTATACAAAACAACCTTTAGATAGATGATGCGTTGAGTCTATTGGCTGAGAAAAACTGCACTGGACTAGATAAAGGAAGGCTGCCCAACAAATTAATTTTAGTAACCTCCCAGAATCATCAAATCAAACTCACTTGGTCAGAGTGTAGTGGGGTCGGTTCACCAGGATAATATCAAGGTTAAAAGATATAATCTTATAGAATAATATAATTATATTAGATATAATATTACACTGTGACACCACAGTGGTGCAATGGTAGAGTTGTTGCCTTATTGGCTACATCAACACTAGGCTGCCTCAGGAATGCAGCCAACATCATCAAAGTCCCTTCCCGCCCAGTTATTCCCTCTTCCCCTCGCTCCCCTTGAGCAGGTAGATACAGAAGCTTGAAAACATACAACGCCAGACTGCAGGGCCGTTTTTTCTCATCTATCATTAGGCTTCTGCACTCCCATAAGTCAGGGTTCAGTCCGATTCACCTCCACCTCATTGTGGATATTGGCCATTGTCTCTGGAGCTGTTACACCACAATGCTGACAACGTTACTCTGCACTCTGTATCCTTGCCTTTGTTCTTGTGCCACAACATCAGGATTAGCGCTCAACCAAGAAAAAACAAGTCCAAAGTACTATCGAAACTGATTGTACAGCCTTATACCAAGGGCAATAACTTACTCCATAATCAGTTACCTACACATTAACAAACACAATAAAAAAAAATTATTATGTAGATGCCAGTATATCATTGGGGTTATTAAGTGGGTGCCTCCCTTCACTGGTGATTCATTGATTTAGGCCCACAACACCTTGGTTTCTCCAACGACTACAGTTTACGCCCAACACGTTGACTGGCAACCCGTATGATATTAACCCCCACATTACTGAGCAAACATTGAACTTTGGACTCGGGATTTATACGGATAAATCGTTGGGAGTAAATGGAGCCGAGAGAGCATTTTGCAAATGTGCTCAACGCCGGGAGTCTGAGATTATCCAACTATCTCATAACATAAATATGATTAAAGACTGGCATCAGTAAAATTTCTGTGCTATATCTGAAGCCACATCAGAGACATTAACTCAAAAAAGATTTATGAAAGCGAGATAAGTGTCAAAACAGGCAAGGATACATTAATAGATATTATGAGCAAGTATAGCAACTGAAGCGACTGGTATTAGGTAGACACATGAGATTGCAGATGCTGGAATCTGGAGAAACAAACAAGCTGCTAGAGAGGAACGCAATGGTCCAAGTAACATCCGTGGATAGAAATGGACGACTATGTTATAGGTTGGGACCCTTTATCTGGACTGAAGAGTCCCGACCCCAAGCCTTGTCTGTTCACTTCCCTTCCCAGAAGTCTGCCTGGCCCACTGAGTTCCTCCAGCAGGTCATTTGCAACTCTATTAATATTGAGCATTATTTTTATAAAACTGCCCTGTTTCAGAACCTGGGCCCAGTATTATGTGCAACGTCTGAAGAAGTGTCCCGACCCGAAACGTCACCTATTTACTCCAAATATGCTGCCTGACCCACTGAATGACTCCAGCACTTTGTGTTTATCTTTGGTATAAACCAGTCTCTGCAGTTCTTTCTTATCGCATTATGTGCAAGCAATTCTCTATGACGATATTCTTCTGGGGAACATACAAAGGACCTACAGTTAATATACACGGTGATTTTATTTTCATTCTATGCCATATCCTTTTTGGCGAGCTACCGGGCTGCAGTCGGCCTTGTAAGTCGGCTATGGGAAACGGATCTACCGGCTACAGCCAGGCTGGAGTTCCAGAGCCCCGGCAGCAGCGGGCAAATTGAACCCGCTGATTGGCATGGGAGCCTCGATGAGGTGGAGAGTGGCCCCCTCACCCGGCATGGGCACTACATTTTCAGGGGGATTTCCAGGGGGTATTTCATTTGCATTTGTGTAATTTTGTCTGGATTAAAGGAGGTGCCGGATCACCAGTTGCCAGAATATCGGTGGCGGGCGTGTATTAACATCGGCATGGATAAGTTGCCAACACACTGTAGATCCTAAATATTTCAAGAATGTTTTGGATGCTTTGGGATGCTTAGAGAAATGTGAAAGACCACATGAATAAAATAAAACAACATCAAGTTACATTTGACTCATTATTATCCATCTGTCGTGATGGATGTGGTGCTCGCATGCTCTTTAATGGCGTGGAACCAATTCTCCACTCAGTTGCCTGATATTACTTTATTAAACTTAATTTAAGAAGTGGCAATATTGCAATAACAAAGCTTTAAAATTGATCCATGTTCATAAGTTTCAGGAGCAGAATTAAGCCCCATGACCCATCAAGTCTACTCCGCCATTCAATCATGGCTGATATATCCCTCCCTCTCAACCCTATTCTCCTGCCTTTGCCCCATAATCCCTGACACCCCTGTAGGACATTCTGTAGGATTAACGTGTCAGTATGAGACAAATGTACTTCTACCCCAGTGAATGTCAGACCTAGTATATGCAACACAATACAAGATAAAATATAACACAAGGCTAGCAGGAGAAATCTAGTCAATGGAGATAATGGGATATAAAGTACCATCGCCACAGTAACCAATGTCTTAGCTGACCAAGGAGCTAGACATGAGACCACCAGACCCTGAACATATATCCAAAGGAGCTGTCCAGACACAATAAATGATAACTAAATGATATGTTTGTTTCAAGAGTGCATGAAAATTCCAAGCTTGGTACAAGAATGAGAGTATGTGTGGACCTCATCATTAAGATGAATGGGCTACTCTCTCTCTCTCTCTCTCTCTCTCTCTCTCTCTCTCTCCTCCCTCATCTTGAAAGCTCAATTGAATTAAGACTTGCTGGACTTAAAAATGAACCGTACTCCACACATGCTCCACAACAAGATGACACAGCAGTGAGCACCGATCACTATCTTCAAGATCACTGAGCAAAACATCTTAACCAGAACTTAATTACCAACTTTAATATGTCTCGGAATGGATTGACTCAAGAGCAGGCTGTTTGGCCCCTCATTCACCATTCAATAAGATCACGGCAGATCTTTCCTGAGCCAAGCTCATCTCCAAATATCTTACCTATGTACAGGGAGGAATCCTTCCTTTGGACGTGGTCATCTATGTAGGAGACACCGAGGGGTTGGACAGGAGTAGCACCAATACCCAGTAACACTTGGGCTCCAATTAACAGGAGGTACATCAGGTTGGTAGAAGTCCTGTTCCTGCAGATGATTGTTGCCTCTGGTCCTAGATTGTTGGTTGACACGTTCCCAATACACAAGTCCCTTCCTTCCACTCCCCACAGGATCTCGCCAGACTCATACTCATACTGGTGGGTGAGGAACTCTGGCAGGGCTGACAGCAACGCTCCCAGGGCCATCACGATGCCTCCGCATCCTATCAGACGTGGCCGGTGTCCTTTCGCCCCAAAGTAGCTCACAAACAAAATCAGGGCCAGGTTCCCAATCTCAAAGCTGCTGGCTATGACTCCAACGTCAGCGCTCTGCAGGTTAAACCTCCGCTCCAGGGTCGTCAGCACGCTTACCTGGGGAGATGTCCAGAGTTACACAGACGTCAGACAGAGCATTCAACAACAATAACAGCAGCGACAACTCGCTAAACAAGGCACTCAACAAAACATTGCAGGGAGACAGAACAAAATGTCGTCCAACCACATTCAGGAGAAAGTCGAAGTTAGACACAAAGTGCTGGAGCAACTTAGCAGGTCAGGAGACATCTCTGGAGAAAAAGGATGGGTGACGTTTCGGGTCGGGACCCTCCTTCAGTAGAGGGGAGGAAGCCAGAGGTCGGAAAAGGCCAGAACAAATGGTCATAAGTTCAAGAAGGAACTGCAGATGCTGGAAAATCGAAGGTAGACAAAAATGCTGGAGAAACCCAGCGGGTGAGGCAGCATCTATGGAGCGAAGGAAATAGGCAACATTTCGGGTCGAAACCCTTCTTCATAAGTTCATATGTACATGTTCATGTCATAGGAGCATAATTAGGCCATTTGGCCCATTAAGTCTACTCTGCTGTTCAATCATGGCTGATCTATCTTTCCCTCTCAACCCCATTCTCCTGCCTTCTCCCCATCCCTAACACCCGTACTAATGAAGCACTGTCAATCTCTGCTTTAAATATACCCAATGATTTGATGTCCACAGCATTCTGTGGCAATGAATTCCAAAGATTAACCACCCCCTGACTAAAGAAATTCCTCCTTTTCTTCTTTCTAAAGATAGTCCTTTGGCTGGTGACTCTACTCTTTGGAAAGGTTAAGTAGGCTGGAACTCTACTCTTTGGAGTTTAGAAGAATGAGAGGCGATCTCATTGAAACATATAAGATCGTGAGGGGCCTTGATCGGGTGGATGCACCGAGGATGTTCCCAATGATCGGGGAAACTAGAACTAGGGGACATAGTTGCAGAATAAGGGGGGGCTCTTTTAAAACTGAGATGAGGAAGAACTTCTTCACCCAGAGGGTGGTTAATTTATGGAATTCACTGCCCCAGGGAGCAGTGGAAGCAGAAACTTTAAATATATTTAAGACTAAAATAGATGGTTTTTTAGCTGCCAAGGGGATAAGGGGCTACGGGGAGAGGGCAGGGATATGGACCTAGGTATGGTTAGTATAGTAAGACCTGAGTGATCTCCTGGACAAGTGTCGATCGCCTAGATTGGGGTCGGAGAGGAATTTCCCGGATTTTTTTCCCGAATTGGACCTGGGTTTTTATCCGGTTTTTTGCCTCCCCCAGGAGATCACGAGGTTCTTGGGGTGGAGAGGGGTGATAGCGGTATAAAGGGGAGGGTAGTGTCTTGTGTTCTGTGTCTTGTGTCTACTGTTTGTGGGTAAGTGTGTCTGTTTAGTGTTCAGCCATGAGCGAATGGCGGTGCGGGCTCGATGGACCTGGTGGTCTGCTCTCGCACCTACTTTCTATGTTTCTATGTTTCTATGACTCCAGCCCTAGAGTGTGATGTCCTGCATAAGGGTTAGGTGTGTCAGGGAGGGGATACTTGGCTCAAGTATGAGATGTATGAGATGGTGAGATATTGTATTGGTGAGAGGTGAATTATCCAGCCTGGTCGACACTAAACGCTGGAGTAACTCAGCGGGTCAGGCAGCATTTAGCTTGAGAGATACAACGCGGAAACAGGCCCTACGGCCCACCTAATCTGCGCCGACCAGCGATCCCCACACACTAACACAATCCCCCACACACATACACACACCAGGGGCAATTGACAATGTTACCAAGCCAATTAACCTACAAACCTGAACGTCTTTGGAGTGCGGGAGGAAACCGGAGCATCCGGAGAAAACTCACGCAGGTCACGGGGAGAGAACGTGCAAAGTCCGTACAGACCGCACCTTTCTGTCCTGGGCCTCCTCCATTGCCAGAGTGAGGCCCAGCGAAAATTGGAGGAACAGCACCTCATATTTCGCTTGGGTAGTTTACACCCCAGCAGTTTGACCATTGACTTCTCTAATTTCAGGTACTCCTTGCTTTCTCCCTCCTTCCCCTCCCCTCCCCAGCTCCCCCCACAGCCTACTGTCTCCGCCTCTTCCTCTTCCTTTCCTTCCCCTCCCTACCCCCCCCCCCCCGACATCAGTCTGAAGAAGGGTCTTGACGCGAAACGTCGCCTATTTCTTTTTCTCCATAGATGCTGCCTCACCCGCTGAGTTTCTCCAGCATTTTTTGTCTACTTTCGATTTTTCCAACACCTGCAGTTCCTTCTTAAGCACCTGTAGTCTCTACCACTGCTCTACCTGTGCTGGGTGTTTGAGGCAGGGAACTGGCCCATTCTCAAGGGTCAAACACCTTGATGAGCAGAACATTTGAACAGAACATGATGTACAAACGTATATCAACTGGGTTACTGCACCCAATCCCCAAAAGAGCAAAATGTTCTGCAACAGATCATGATAGGAGAACATAAAATGATGGCAAATAATATTTCATACTCTTAAGTACATTTTATATTTTTTAATTATTTCCAGATTCCATTGAGGATTATTCAGTCGGCAGCTGTAAGAGGAGCTAATATTTTGCTTCAGTGACACGGACTTGTCATGAATGACCTGCTTGCAGTTACCAAATAACATCAGTGGTGCGTTCTTATTTCCATGGCAACAGCTGCAAAATGCTTAGCCCATAAAAACACCTACAAACGAGCATCCTTCCCTTACTAATGCACCAGGCATGCCTTCTCTTAAAGAGGCCTTCTCTTAGGGTGGCACGGTGGCGTGGCGGTAGAGCAACTGCCTTACAGCGCCAGAGGCCCGGGTTCGATCCTGACTACAGGTGCTTATCTGTACGGAGTTTATAAGATCACCCCGTGACCTGCGTGGGTTTTTCCGAGTTATACAGATTTACACTCCAAAAATGTACACGTTTGTAGGTTAATTGGCTTGGTGTAAATGTAAAACGTCACTAGTGTGTGTGGGATGATGTTAGTGTGTGGGGATCGCTGATCGGCATGGACTTGTTTCCGCACTGTATCTCTAAACTAAACAGGCCTTTATTTGAATCATTTTGTGCCCCTTTAAAGTGGCCACTGAAGGTCTAACATGGTGTCCATCAATGGTTCAATTTATTATTACATGTACTCAAAGGAACATTTTTTGCATACAGATCAGTAAAATTATTGCCATGCAGAAGGACAATCCCCGATCAAGTACCGAATGCACAGAAACAGCCAACTGAGTCCATGTGCATGCAGTGCTAGGTTTTGGCGCCATTTTGACAGTCCAAGCTGCAGCTGGCCAAAAAGGCCCATTGCAGCGGTCGCCTCCATTTGGATCACCAGAGAACCGTCGTTCTCTCCTCTCCCGGCCTTCAGCCTTCGTGCCCCGGGGGATGCCTCCCACAGTTGACTCTGACGGCCCCGGAGGTAAAAACCCCCAGTTCTCCTCACCGCTTTTTAGCTCCCCGCGGCGGGCGGATCCGACAGGCTGCTTGCCGCGGTTTGGTGGCCGCCCGTGGACCTTCTGGAAGCTTCTCCCACTCGGCCACTCTGGGTGGCAGGACAGCACAATGCGCTAGTCTAGTTGGTGCAGCCAGAAGTGGAACATTGTAAGTGAGCACACAAAGTGCTGGAGTAACTCAGCGGGTCAGGCAGCATCTCTGGAGAGAAGGGATGGGTGACATTTTGGATCGAGTCTGAAGAAGGGTCTCAACCTGAAACGTCACCCATCCCTTCTCTCCAGAGATGCTGCAAGATTAAACAACTCCAAACATAGACAGTTGTCTCTCTTCGTGTAAACCAGTATTTGCAGTTCCTTCCCACACATTGTAAGAGAGCTTTGTGTCCACTGACTCAGTAAATGGGGCCTACTGCTCAGTTCAAGGCTCTGTGCGGAATCTTCCTACCACACTGCCAGCCCTGTTTCTTCCGTGACACCTCCTCCATCAATCACTCACCAGGTGGTTTCTTACTTGCATCTTTGCCAGAGTTCTTCGCCCCCCAAGATCACCAGTACACCTCCATCATGGTGTACATGCCCGAGTCAGAAAAACATGGTTTGATTTGCTCTCCTTGAGCCTATGCCCAGCCTCATACTGAGCACCACACTATTATTAAAGGGACCTGAACTGAAAGATCATCTGCCCATTTCCCTCCACAGATGCTGCCCGACCCACTGAGATCCCCCAGCTCATTTATGGTTGCACAGTATCAGAGGTGCCCCCTTTTGGATAAGATGATAAGCAAAAGCTTGTCCTCTCAGGTAAATCTCTTACATTCATTTTCACAAGTTCTAGGAGGAGAATTATGCCATTCGGCCCATCGAGTCTACTCCACCGTGGATGATCTATCTTTCCATCTCAACCCCATTCTCCTGCCTTCTCCCCATAACCCCTGACACCCTTACTGATCAGGAATCTGTCAATCTCCGCCTTAAAAATACCCAATGACTTGGCCTCCACAGCCGTCTGTGGCGATGAACTCCAAAGATCCCTCTTTGTTCATGGCAACCCCTCACCCCTCCGCCGGGTCCCGGTATGTTCTCGGTGACACCCCCTCCCGCAGGGTCTCTCCTTATTCTCTGCAACCACCCCCCCCCCGGGTTCCTTTTTTTCTTCTCGGCTTCCCCCTCCCCCCTCCTCTTTGTTCTCGGCTTCCTCCTTCCCCTCCCCCCTCCCCTCCCTTCCCCTCCCCCCCTCCCCCTCCACCCTCCCCTCCCCTCCCCTCCCCCCCCCCTCCACTCCACTCACCTCCCCCACATTATGTAAACGTGTCTGGTGCTGAGATGCCCATGGCACCATCAAGATCGGGAGATCTCTTCAGTCAAACCATTCATCAGACTTGTTCCCTTGCCCCTGAGCTGTGCCCTCACGAGGACGTCCCTTGAACAGTCAGCCACGGGCCACTGAAAGCAGCGGCACTTCCCAATACTTGGCTCAGACCAGCCACCCCAGGAAGCCGTGCTCCCAACACCATGGTGTCTGTGCCAGTAACTCGTGCACCGTGCTCATGTTGACAACAATGTCCCCTGATCCTCCATCTGTTGACTATAAAGGCAACAAGCCAACTCCAGAGGACACTGCTGTGTGAGCTCTGGAGACTTCATGCTTACAGAATATCACACAGCCAAACCCCCGCATATTTGCTGCTGTTAACATCACCCATCCATGGTGTTTGATCCTAAATTAATCTCACCAATTTAATATCTGTCTTGAACACTGATCTCAACTGTAAATTAAATCAGGAAGTGACTAATGCGGAATTATCGAGATGTAACTAAAATGCCTTTGTAACCTTTAGTAGTTATTTCATCAATTATCCCCGTCCCCTAATTATCAGTGCCAGCAATGGTATTAAGTCTGAATTTTGGGCCATAATGAAGCAGGCTGATATAATTCATTGAAAATGGAGATGGGCCATTTCTCCACTCAAAGTTAGTTCAATTTTTAGGATGAAATGCTGCCAGCAATAATGACTGGAAAACGTATGGTTTTCTGGAGTTACAATGCTCTGCACCTGAAAATTACAGGGTTTGAAATGAAAATGTGAGAAAATGGAATGTAAAATATTCACGAAGAGTTTAGAGTTACAGCGCGGAAAACAGGCCCTTCAGCCCACTGAGTCCGCGCCGACTGGCGATCCCCGCACACTAACATCATCCGACACACACTCGGGGCAATTTACAATTATACCAAGCCAATTGACCCACAAATCTGTACGTCTTTGGAGAGTGTGAGCAAACCGGAGTTTCTGGATAAAAACCCATGAATGTCACGGGGAGAACGTATAAACTCTGTATAGACAGCACCCGTGGTCAAGATCGAACCCGGATATCTGGCGCTGTGAGGCAGCAACTCTACCACTGTGCCACCATGCAGTCTATGGAAGGAAATTTGAAACGAGATAACTATGCAAGATGGAGATGAAGGTAACCACCCATGTCTGACAACTGCAGCTTTGGACTGGAGTTAGTGACGGGTCCTCTTGTTTGACTGCATCGTCAGAGGTCCACAGCAACTCCATGGCACATCGGGCTGCACCAAGATTATGGTCAGACAAATATGGCATGGCTTGACAGACCTTCCAGGCGAGGCAGAGGTTCATGTGCACCTCCTCTGACCTCATCTACTGGCTCCTGTACATCGGCGAGACCAAGTTTAGAACACATACACTCGGTCCGCCAAGGCCTTCTGGATCACCTGGTTTATAACCATTTTAACTCCCCTCCCAATTCCCACACAGACCTTTTTGTCCTGGACCTCCTCCATTTCCAGAGTGAGGAACAGCACCTTATATTGCAACCTAGTTTGCAACCCAGCGGGATTAACGTTGAGTTCTTTAATCTACGGTCACTTCTACTGACACCCTGACTGAACACCCACATTCCAGAGATAACAAGACAATTAGCAGAACAAAAATAGTTCATTCAGATTGGTAGTAAGTTCAACCGGAACAACTTGGGTCAAAGTCAATAAAGGTGAATAAAAGTTAAACAAGGTGAATGGGATACACTTGAAGTAACTCTGTATCAATACTGCGGATAATCACTCTGTGGTCACACCACACCTGGAGTATTGCGTACAGTTTTGGTCTCCAAATCTGAGGAAGGACATTATTGCCATAGAGGAAGTGCAGAGAAGGTTCACCAGACTGATTCCTGGGATGTCAGGACTGTCTTATGAAGAAAGATTGGATAGACTTGGTTTATACTCTCTAGAATTTAGGAGATTGAGAGGGGATCTTATAGAAACTTACAAAATTCTTAAGGGGTTGGACAGGCTAGATGCAGGAAGATTGTTCCCGATGTTGGGGAAGTCCAGGACAAGGGGTCACAGCTTAAGGATAAGGGGGAAATCCTTTAAAACCGAGATGAGAAGAACTTTTTTTCACACAGAGAGTGGTGAATCTCTGGAACTCTCTGCCACAGAGGGTAGTTGAGGCCAGTTCATTGGCTATATTTAAGAGGGAGTTAGATGTGGCCCTTGTGGCCAAGGGGATCAGGGGGTATGGAGAGAAGGCAGGTACGGGATACTGAGTTGGATGATCAGCCATGATCATATTGAATGGCGGTGCAGGCTCGAAGGGCCGAATGGCCTACTCCTGCACCTAATTTCTATGTTTCTATGTTTCTATGTCCTTCAGGAAGTAGTTTGTGGTGAAGTGGAGAAGGGATTTGTTGTGGTGGCAAAGGAGGGAAGAAAGGGTTCGGACCTGAAACGTCACCCATGCCTTCTCTCCAGAGATGCTGCCTGACCTGCTGGGTTACTCCAGCACTTCCCCAGCACGTTGCTCCGGTTGTTGGCACCCCAGTTGTTTGGGGGGGTGGATCGGGTCCGCGCGGCTCCCGGAACACTCCCGCCACATGCGCAGCTCCCCGGAATACCAGTCAGTGGAAAGACAATACATGATTACAATTGAGCCACCCACAGTGTACAGATATACGTGAGAAAGGGAATAACATTTAGTGCAAGGAAAAATCTTATTATAGATTGTCTGAAGGGCCTGTCCCACTTGGGCGTAATTTGCGCGTAATTTACGCGACATCATTTACGCGTCACGATGCACGACGTGCATGTCATGCCGCACACGTGACGCGCGCATGGTGCGCATTATGCATGCATGGTGTGTGGTGACGTGCAGTCGCGCGCGGCGCCCCAGGATTTTGGGATGTACAAAATCTTCGCGCGCCCTCTGAGCGAGGCGCAAATGACGGCCAAGTGGGACACGCCCTTGAGGGTCTCTAATGAGATAGATCGTAGCTTAGGACTGCTCTCTAGTTGTTGGCAGGGTTGGTTCAGTTGCCTGATAACAGATGGGAAGAAACTGTCCCTGAATCTGAAGGATGACGGGACTAAGAGAAAACGAGCATTTTCAGTCACGTAGCTGTGTAAAAAGTGAAGTTACGCACCTTAATGTCTAGGCCAGTAAATATCAAATGGTACTGATGAAGCAAAATGGGAATATTACATCAAGGGCAATTGTCCAGAAGACATTAATTAGTGAAAAGTGGATTTAAATCAATGTTAAGTACACTGGGGCAGAATAGGGAGATTTTATTAAACACCCTGCCAGCTTCAAAAGTTAAAGGATCAATACTTTGAAAGTAAATGGAGTGTCTCCAGGGATACACAGTGATACAAGCATTGACTGTGCTGGAAAGGTGCAATCTGCTCTGTCTGAGAGTTACTTGTCTTCCAATGCCATTGAACAATGCAGACGGGCATATCCCAAGGTGCAGGATTAGGTGTTTCAGAAACACACTGAAGCTGCCTCACGCTGCCTCGCCAAGGGCAGCAGCATAATCAAGGACGAGTCGCACCCTGGCCACTCCCTCTTCTCCCCTCTCCCATTGGGCAAAAGGTACAGAAGTGTGAAAATGCACACCTCAAGATTCAGGGACTGTTTCTTCCCAGCAGTTATCAGGCAACTGAATCATCCTACCACAACTAGAGAGCCGTCCTGAACTACTATCTACCTCATTGGTGACCGGTGGACTATCCTTGATTGGACTTTGCTGGCTTTACCTTACACTGAACGTTATTCCCTCATCATGTATATATATATATATATATATATATATATATATATATCCAATTATACACTGTAAATGGCTTGATTGTAATCATGTATTGTCTTTCCGCCGACTGGATAGCACGGAACAAATGCTTTTCACTGTACCTTGGTGCACGTGACAATAAACTGAACGGTTTACTTGAAGCTGAGTGCAACCACTGCAGAGGCACATGAGGAAGGCCAAATGAGACCCCTTCCAATACTGATCACTAAGGTTTATAACATGTGTCATAATCCCTTACACTATCCAGCAGGAATGTTTGAGAATGAACAACTGATACCATCGTGACCTACTGTAAATATTGTCAGATAATATTAACAATTACGAGGATGTTGCAAGGACGAGAGGGCCTGAGCTATAGGCAATGGTTGAGTAGGCTGCGACCATGTTTTAGCACATTCTCGGGTGTACATCTCTTTGGACAATAATGACCAAAACTGCATCGCTCCTCAGTTTTGAACAGAGTTATTCTTTTCCTGAAACTGTTAACAAGGATATCCTCATCTATAATCTGCTTATGAGGCCAGCCTCAAAGTAGATTAGTAAAGGCCCAATGCCTGGGATCTTTTAAGAAGCAATGGTGAACTATGTTTTGGAGCATACTCTCAAGTCACCCAGCACAGGAAACCGGGTCTTAAAGGGCCAAAGGTGAGGAAATATGAAATGCCTATCTCCTTAGTCCCAGATCACACTTGATAGTTGCCGGGACGTGAGGCTATTAGATGCAAGAAGGCACTGGAGCATGGTGAAAAGAGGATTTACCTGCGCTTTTTTTTTGCAAACATAAAAAATGCCAGTGCACAACTTTAATTAGCAATTTGTGGACGAAACATAAAATAATGGTGTTTAACTTTCCAGAGGTGTCAGTACGCAATACTGTCATAAACAAAGCACCAGGATCTAGATTCAGTTACAGCATCTTCGGTCCTCCTGATTAAATTTTAATGATGCCTCGTTGTCAGCTTCACGTCAGCTAACAATGATCCATTCTACATTTTCCCTTTGATCTCCCATTTTCACACCTTCCCCTTCCACATCTCTATGTCACCCTCTCCCCTGACTCTCAGTTTGAACAAGGGTTTTGACCCGAAATGTCATCTGTCCCTTCTCTCCAGAGATCCTGCCTGTCCCGCTGAGTTACTCCAGTACCTTCCCCACTATTATCAGGCGAAGGAATGGTCTACCCATAAGCTAGGATGTTTTCCTGATCTTCCAACCTACCTCATTGCAGAGCTTGCACATTTTCCTCTGTAAAACTATAACGTTATAATGCTATACCACTATATAATACACTCTGGTATTTTCTCTTTGCACTACCTGCTATAAATTTACATGGCTTACATGGACATGCTATGATATGACCGGACAGCTTGCAAACAAAACCTTCCACTGTATCTCTGCACACTTACAATAGACAATAGACAATAGGTGCCATTTGGCTCTTTGAGCCAGCACCGCCATTCAATGTGATCATGGCTGATCTTCCCCAATCAGTATCCCGTTCCTGCCCGTATCCCCGCTATTTTTAAGAGCCCTATCTAGCTCTCTCTTGAAAGCATCCAGAGAACCTGCCACCACCACCCTCTGAGGCAGAGAATTCCACAGACTCACCACACCCTGTGAGAAAAAGTGTATCCTCATCTCTGTTCTAAATGGCTTACTCCTTATTCTTGAACTGTGGCCCCTGGTTCTGGACTCCCCCAACATCGGGAACATGTTTCCTGCCTCTAGTGTGTCCAAGCTCTTAACAATCTTATATGTTTCAATGAGATGCCCTCTCATCCTTCTAAACTCCAGAGTGTACAAGCCCAGCTGCTCCATTCTCTCAGCATATGACAGTCCCGCCATCCCGGGAATTAACCCTGTAAACCTACGCTGCACTCCCTCAATAACGTTACCTTTGCTTACAAAAAATAATACCAATACCAATATTCCCTATAATTATTCCACCCTTTTACTTGTGTGTGATTGTACTCAGGTATGGTATGGTTTGACTGGATAGCACACACAGCACTTTTTTTTCCACTGTATCTCGACACACGAATATATATATATATTCAAAGAGAGTATTCAAGAGAGAGTTAGGGAAAGCTCTTAGGTCTAACGGATTCAAGGGATATGGGGAGAAAGCAGGAACGGGGTACTGATTTTGGATGATCAGCCATGATCGTATTGAATGGCGGTGCTGGCTTGAAGGGCCGAACAGCCCACTCCTGCACCTATTTTCTATGTTTCCACGTAAACTATACACTAAACTAACCTAGATCAGTGTGGTAAGGTACACCAAATTGCCATCTCTCACTCTGTCCTGGTTCAGTTTATTACTGGTATATAGGAAGAGTTAGAGGAAGCTGTCTGGCTGTGATGCCTATATTGGGCTCCAGGGACACACAGTGGCACACTGTCTTACAGCACAGAGATCCAAGTCCGATCCTGCCCGTGGCTGCAGTCTGTACGGAGTTTGTACGTTCTCTCTGTGACAGCATGGGCTTTCTCCAGGTGCTCAGGTTTCCTCCCACATTCCAGTGACATGCAGGTTTGTAGGTCAATTGGACGCTGCAAATTGTCCCTAGTGTGTTGGACAGAACGTGTGTACGGCTGATCGTTGATCGGCGTGGACTCGGTGGGTGGAAGGGCCTGTTTCTGCCATATCTCTAAACGAAGCTCAGATCTAGCTGTATCACCCTTCCGTTGGAAAATGTTAATCTCTCTTGCCGTCAGGCTTGTTGTGTATTTGCCATCTTTTCTTTTTTTGACCTAAAACGCGTAGAAACCTTGCGTTTTGTTTCTTTCTTTTAACATTGCAGGACATTGTACCCAGCAAGCTTCCATGGTGAAACTGAGGCGCTGTTTTGCTGTGTGAAGTATAACTAGATCAGTTACCGAAAGTTGTAAAATATTGAATGGAATGCAAAGGACACAAGGTTGAAGGGGTTGTCCCAAGCCTGAGGTAATGACTTCAGTCACACAGAGGCATGTTCTTTGCAATAAAATGACTTTATTGGGCAGAACTAAATGTTCAGGGATTATGTAATGAAAGTGGAATTCCTTCTCTCAGCTCCTGCACCTCACTGACCCGTTTCCCCATATTTTTGATCACATGGCGCATATTTCCCCGCCTGTTTCAGTGTCATAATATCCCCAATACTGAAGGACCCAGGACAATTAAAGATCCACCTCTCATTTAAATTGTGTCCCTTGAAGCTGTGCCATCTGCTCATTGAACCATCCACCCTACCGAATGTACAAGATGGAGGCACAGGAAGTCCCAGCGCAAATTGAGGCCCAGCGCCAATTGCAGGAACAGCACCTCATATTTCGCTAAGGTAGTTTGCACCCCAGCGGTATGAATGATACATCATTCAATCCATTGGTAATCACCTTCAGGCCTGAATTCTAAGAAGATGATCGTGGTGCTTAAGAGGTTTTTAGGTAGGCATGTGAATATGCAGGGAATGTCGGGGTATGTGGCAGAGGAGGTTAGTTTATATTGACAACATGTTCGTCACCGAAATTGTGGGCTGAAGGGCCTGTTCTTGTGTTGTACAGTTCTATGTGATGGCTTGGCACCATCTTCTCCGAGACAATGAGCGATGGGCAATAAATGCCAAAGTTATTGGATGACAAGGTCCCTCAAGACGGTTCCACCATTCAATGATTATGGTTCTTGGACTCAACTCCATTTACCTGTGGGTGGCACGGTGACACAGCGGTAGAGTTACAGCCTTACAGCGCCAGAGACCCGGGTTCGATCCTGACAACGGGTGCTGCCTGTACGGAGTTTGTACGATCTCCCCGTGACCTGCGTGGGTTTTCCCCGGGACCTCCGGTTTCCTCCCACCCTCCAAGGACGTACAGGTTAATTGTAATTGTAAATTGGCCCTAGTGCGTGTAGAGAGAGATATAGAGATATGCCATATATTGTCACTATACATGTACAGTGAAATTGAAAGCTGCTCGTACTCAGTGCATACATATAATTTAGTACAAAAAACAAGAAACAGAAAAACAAAAACAGAAGGGAGAAGGGAGGGGGGGGGGGATAGGTGCACAATTCTGCGGCGCTATATACATATATACAGATGGAAGTCCGGGTGTTGGGCTGTGAAGTCAGTGCATTTGTGAATTTGAATTAAGAGTAGTTATAATTTTCGGAAAGCAACTATTTCTGAGTCTATTTGTCCTGGATTTGATGCACCTATAGCCTGGTCAGTGTTAATGTGTGGCGATCAGTGGTCAGAGCCGACTCAGTGGGCCAAAGGGCTTGTTTCTGTGTTGTATCCCTGGAACTGCAATGACTAGTTAATCCATTATTACTCTCACCTGACAAAAGGTCTGACAGAGGGTCTCGACCTGAAACGTCGCCCATTCCTTCTCTCCGTAGATGCTGCCTCACCCGCTGAGTTACTCCAGCATTTTGTGTTTCCCATCAAAAGGACTGACAATCAGCAATCATTTCTGCATTGTTCACTTTAATTCTAAACTAGTCCCATTTGCCCGCATTACATCCATATTATTCTGTGTCTTATCTTTTAAGTGTCTGTCTAGATGTCTCTTAAACACAGTGATTGTATCTGATTCAGATCAGGGAGCTTCGATCGTCCCGACTGCAGGAGAAAAGGAGGGAAGTAGATAATACGTTATTGACTTCCATCACAGTGTGCTATGGTGGATGTTTATGTTGATTTTAGTTACTGCAGAATATAAAGTTGCAGCTACAGAGAAAGTGCAGATTGAAAAAATGTGCAAAGGATGAAATGAGGTAGATTGGAGGTTTGGGGCTACACTGGGGCAGTTTGCGTCTAGTCACAGTGTGCTATGGCGGATGTTTATGTTCATTTCTATATAGTTGTGTGTCTTGTTGCTTTTTTGGTATGAATGTATGGCTAATCAAATTCTTTACGTTTTTACATACTTGGCTAATAAATTCATTATGATTACAATTACAATTCCACCACCTCCTCTGAAAGCGAGTTCCAGATATCAACAACTTTCTGTACAAAAAACTCTGTGCAAATAAAAGTCCCTTCAAATTCCCTTTCAAGACTCCTTCCTCTCATGTAGAGCCTACAGCCTCTTGTTTTTGGTAACACAACCGCGGTAAAATAGTCTATCTACATTCTCTGTGCCTCAGTCTGGTCATTCCTCAGCCTCCTGACACCCCCATTGCAAACATGCCAAGCCTGACCAAGCTCTTCCCATAACTAAAGTCCCTCAGTCCAAGCAACATCCTGGTGAAGGTACACAAAAAAGCTGGAGAAACTCAGCGGGTGCAGCAGCATCTATGGAGCGAAGGAAATAGGCAACGTTTCGGCCCGAAACGTTGCCTATTTCCTTCACTCCATAGATGCTGCTGCACCCGCTGGGTTTCTCCAGCTTTTTTGTGTACCTTCGATTTTCCAGCATCTGCAGTTCCTTCTTAAACATCCTGGTGAATCTCTTCTGCACCCTCTCCAATACAACCACATCCTTCCTACACAATGCGTACAATTCTCCAAATGTTTTAATTTAGTTTACTGTCATGTGGACCGAGGTACAGCGAAAGATTTTTTGTTGCGTGCTAACCAGTCAGCGGAAAGACTATACATGATTACAATCAGGCATCGACAGTTTACAGATGCATGATAATGGGAATAGCTATATCCTTTATCATAAAGGATCAACAAGGTCATACTAGTGTTTTGGAAAGTTGCCATCCCAATATACATCCCAAATTTGATATTCTATGACCTGACCCATGAAAGCAGGCAAGTCAAATGCTTTCTTCACCACCCTGCACACCTGTGATGCTGCTTTCCAAGAACAATGGATTTGAACCATCTATATACCTCTATTCAACAACAATGGACTATGGAAGACCCAGACATGAGGGGGGGGGGGGGGGGGGGGGGGGGGGTGGGGAGAACAAAGGGGGACCTGGCGTGGGTGGGAATTGGTAACTTTCTAAGTGCCCTTTACGGGCGACTATTTGCATACCTTGGGCATGCAAGCAAAGAATTTCACAGTGACTCGTCACAATAAAGTATTCAATCCAATTCAAATTCAATTCAATTCCTTAGCCCCGTCTCATTCACTGTATGTGACGTGCATCCATTTGAATGCACCATCTCGGGATTATTGCTATCTTCAAAAGCAGATGACATCTGCAGTAATTTCAGCCTGAGACAGCACAGCACCAATCATGTTTAACTAATTATCTTTATAATTTTTATTCCGAGCATATGGCTTGCTTTCTAATTAAAGATGGTTGAAATCTTTATAAAATTGCATTTTATCTCTGCTGATTGTGCCGGTTATTAACAGTTATTAAGTTGAAAGAGTTCTGGGAATAAAAAAAACAGGGTTAAACGTCAGAATCTCTGGAGAACGTGGATAGGTGACGTTTCGGGTCGAGACCCTTTGAAGGGTTCTGACCCGTAACCACATCCATCCATGTTCTCCAGAGAGGCTGCTTGCCCCCGCCAAGTTACTCCAGCACTTTGAGTCTTTTTAAAAAATAAACCAGCATCTACAGTTCCTTGTTTCTGCAGGGTAAAATATTATTGTCCTGAACCAACTCTTAAACCTGGCACAAAATACCCAAAGGTGTCAAAGAGGGATAAATACTGAATAAACATGAATACAAGAATGAAACATTCCTTGCTGGAAGCTTTTGCGTGAAGATGTGGATTTTAAGAAGAACTTTACATCTGATAGATATCCGAATAACATAAGAATTATAACCAAGGCCATTGGACTTCGAGGATTATACTATGTGTTTTTTCCCCCACTGTGATTTATATATTTAGCAGTGCCAGAAATCTACAAAGACATTTCCATCTACATTCTATTAAACCTTCAAAAATATAGTCTCTGCTGCAGCCAACCCGGGCAGGAAAACGTTGAAGAAAGCCAGTGCTATCAAGATGACACCCTTCAGCAATAGTGCTCTTTGTCAGTGCACTTCCGCTGTAATTTCTCAGCACTCAGCTCTGCAAAACCATTCTGTAGCGATCTAAGTAATCGCCGTGGCCTTAATAGTGTTATTTCCACCTGATTTAAGCAACATTGTCGCAGGCATCAAGGAAGTAGAGAAACCCGCTGATTTATAATAGGAGCAGAACTGCCACGATTAGCATTTCGACTATTTTGATGGATTGGATGGATACAGCGTGGAAACAGGCCCTTCGGCCCATCAGACACATGCCGATCATCGATCACCAGTCCACACTAGTTATATGTTATCTCACTTTCGCATCCACTCCCTACATACTGGGGGGGGGGGGGCAATTTTATAGCGGCCAGCAAGCCAGCACGTGGGAGGAAACCGGAACACCCGGGGGAAACCCACACCATCACTGGGAGAAGGTGCAAACTCCATATAGACAGCACCCGTGGTTGGGATCGAACCCAGGTCTCTGACGTTGGGAGGCAGCAGCTCTACCACTGTGCCACCCTATTCACCCTATTTCTGTGAGGCAATGGGAGATGTTTGCTCCACCATTTCCTGGGAGGTGGAGTGAGATACCCAAAAGATGCAACAAAGGATCATAGAATTGTTATAGCTTAGAAGAAGCCATTCAGCCCATCGAGTTATATGCTGGGCCTAATAGAGCAATCTCATCAGGCTGTTCTCTCACTGTAACTCTGTAAATTGGTCTCTCTCAAGTGCCTATATAACTTCCCTTTAGAACTTAATCTGATTCTGTCTCCATTGCTGTCCAGTCAGTGAGAGGGTGGCATGGTGGCACAGCAGTAGAGTTGCTCCCTCACAGCACCAATAACCCAGGTTCAATCCTGACCTCAGGTGCTGCCTGTGTGGAGTTTGCACGTTCTCCCTGTGACCACGTGGGTTTTCTCCAGGTGCTCCAGTTTCCTCCAAAGATGTACAGGTTTGTTGACTAATTGGCTTTGGTAAAAAAAAAATCCATAGAGTGTAGGATAGTGCTAGTGTACAGGGTGATTGGTGGTCTCGATGGGCTGAAGGGCCTGTTTCCATGCTGTATCGCTGATGTCTAAAGAGTTTCAGGAAATAACCATTCTGAGGTAGAATGTATTTCCTCACACGATCCCTGTATCTCTGCCCAACATTTTAGGTCTGAGCCACCTGCTAGTTGAAACTAATAGGAGAAGCTTCTTTCTATTCATCCTATCCAAGTCATCATCTCCCGCTCCTCCTCTCAGCTTTGATTACTTCAAGAATAAAGCTGTGGGCAACATAGAGGAGCAGCTGGTGGAGCTGCTGCCTCACAGCGCCAGAGTCCCCCATTTTGACCCTGACCTCGGGGGCTGCCTGTGTGGAGTTTGCACGTTCTCCCTGTGGCTGCCTGGGTTTCCTCCGGGTGCTCCGGCTCCCTCCTGCATCCCATCGCGTGCAGGTGTGTTGGTTAATTGGCCCTCTGTAAATTGCCCCTGGTGTGCTGGGAGCGGATGAGAAAATGGGATAACATAGATCAAGCTTGAACGGGCGATCGATGGACAGGGTGGAATCGGTGGGCCGAATGGCCTGTCTCCATGCTGTACCTTCGAACTAAACTAAATAATCTGACCTTCCCTGCTTGAACCTGGTAACGGAACAGAGACTCACAAGAAATTAGGAGCAGGAGTTGGCCCCTGAACGGTTCCCCGCCCAAACTCAATCATACCTGATTCACTCCAGCACTCAATACCTCTTCTATGCCAACTCCCCAACCTATCAAAAAAATCTACCTTATCTTAAATAAACCCCAGTGATCTAGCCACAAAACCCACGGAAGTAAAGAATTTCCGAGATTTACTGGCTTGGAAGAAGAAATTCCTAGACCCTTATCCTCGAGTCATACAGCATGGAAATAGACCTTTTGGCCCAACTTGCCTATGCCAACCATGATGTCCCATCTACACCAGTCCCACCTGCCCTCGTTTGGCCCATATCCCTCTAAACCTTTCCTATGTGCTTATGTATCTTGCTGCTTTTTTGTATGACTGTTGGCAAATCATATTCCTTGTATGTTTACATACTTGGTTAATAAATGAATGACAATTATCCATGTGTTTTATATGTTGTTACAGTAGCTGCCTCAACTACCTCCTCTGGCAACTCATTCCATGTACCCAACGTGTGACAAAGTTGTCCCTCGGGTTCCCAGCTTTCTCCCTTCACCTTAAACCATTGTCCTCTGGTTCTTGATTCCCCGAAACCCGGGTAAAAGACTCTGTCGTTTACGCTGTGCTCTGTGTGTCGACGTAATTATATCCCCACCTTCAAGACCATCCCCCTATCGGACGCAGTTCAATGTCCACCCAGTCTTGCCCCCTTAATAAGATCACCCTCATTCTTCTGAACTCCAACTACTTTAGCCGTTCGTGATCGGACAACTATCTCAACCCAGGGGTGGCCCAAGTGAATCTCTTCTGCACTACCTCCAATGCCAGTACATCTTTTCGAACACAAAGGGCCCAAATGTGTGTACAGTACTTGAGGTGCTGCCTCACCAATACTCTGTGTAATTATAATACTTCTCTATTTTTAAACGCCAATGAGAGCAGCAACGTGGCGCAGCGGTAGAGTTGATGCCTTACAGCGCCTACAACGCCAGAGACCCGGGTTCGATCCCGACTACAGGTTCTGCCTGTTTGGAGTTTGTACTTTCTCCCCGTGACCTGCGTGGGTTTTCTCCGAGATCTTCGGTTTCCTCCCACACTCCAAAGATGTACAGGTTTGTAGGTTAATTGTAAGGCTTGGTATAAATGTGAAATTGTCCCTTATGTGTGTGTAGGATAGTGTTAATGTGCGGGGATCGCTGGTCGGTGCAGGCGCAGTGGGCCGAAGGGCCTGGTCCCGCGCTGTATCTCTAAAAAAAATTCCCTGGCAATAAAGGCCAATATGTCACTTGCTTTCTTAACAATTTGTTACATCGGCTTGGTAACCTTTTATGTTTCACGTACAAGAACACTCGGATCTGCCAGTTCCCCATTTATCTGCTGTGCCTCCATCTAGATACTAGTCATATCCACAGTGTCACAGAGTCATATGGTGTGGAAACAGGCCCTTCTGCCCAATTTGCCCATACCGACAAACATGGCCGACTTGCCCAGCATAGTCTGACTTTGGATCTTCTGACCTTAAGTATGATTGTGCTTTGTATAGTAACATTTTTACTGAACAGTTTCTGAAAAGTAATTTCACTGCACCTTGGTACATGTGACAATAAAATACAATTGCGCCATTTATTCCTCTTCCCACAGTTCCTGGTCTCACACGCTCCTTCATGAAACTTCATTACTCCAGGTTTTTCCCACTCACTTAACCTGTAGCAAGGTCCAAATATCCTCATCTCTGGAACTACTCGCTAGAATTTAGAAGATTGAGGGGGGATCTTATAAAAACTTACCGATGCAACTTAAAGATGCAGGAAGATTGTTCCCGATGTTGGGGAAGTCCAGAACAAGGGGTCACAGTTTAAGCATAAGAGGGAAATCTTTTAGGACCGAGATGAGAAAAACATTTTTCACACAGAGAGTGGTGAATCTGTGGAATTCTCTGCCACAGAAGGTAGTTGAGGCCAGTTCATTGGCTATATTTAAGAGGGAGTTAGATGTGGCCCTTGTGGATAAAGGTATCAGGGGGTATGGAGAGAAGGCAGGTACAGGATACTGAGTTGTATGATTAGCCATGATCATATTGAATGGCGGTGCAGGCTCGAAGGGCCGAATGGCTTACTCCTGCACCTATTTTCTATGTTTCTACAATACAATACAATACAATACAATATGGTTTATTTGTCACATTGCACATAAAGTGCAAGTAAAATGAATATGTCAGCAGTGGTACAATGATAAAGAACACACACAAAAACACAATAAAAATTTAACATAAACATCCACCACAGCATTCATCACTGTGGTGGAAGGCACACAATTTGGCCAGTTTCTATGTTTCTATGTTACTCTAACAAACGCATTAAATGCCAACCTTTTCATTGTGCTGTGCCCAGTCCATCTTTGCATTATGCCGCTGGCAAGGAAATAAACAGATGCACCTGGAGAAAACCCAGCTGGTCACAGGGAGAATGTACAAACTCTGTGCAGGCAGCCCCTATGGTCAGGGTTGAGCCTGGGTCTCTGGCACTGTAAGACACCAACTCCACTGTTGCACCACTGTGCAAGTTTGAAGAAATAAGTTGCTGCTAAAGCTGGAGAGTGCCTTTTAAACCAAGTTTAAAAAATGTTAAAAATGTTAATATTATTTCTAGTGATCTTGTACAGCGATTTTTAATTTTTTTTTAAATCTTGTTTCTCTGGGTAGCTAATTAAGTTATTCCATCGGATGGAAGTTGCATTACAAACCTCCTTGTACCTCTGTGCAATGACAATAAAGATATATCATATCATCATCATCATACATGTATCAGTGCCCCATGAAAACCCGTCTGACTCCCAAATTGCATTTGAAGTTGGAAAGCTGATATCCGATACCTGCCCCATGTGAGCAGACTTTCATCTGGAATGGTTTTGGTGTCCACCCCATGAGAGCCAAAAAGGTTTGGCCTTGACCTGATACACAATTCCCGTGACTAATTTCGAAAATAGGAATGACAGCAAGTCACACCCTCTCGTGATCACTCACCATTGTACCGTGGCCTACTGAGAAGTTCTGTTTCGTGTGCTATCCCGGCAGCTAAAACCATCCAGGAGGTATGTCATACAGTGCAAAAGAGAAAATAAACGGAGTGCTGAATACAATGTAACGATAGACACAAAATGATGGAGTAACACAGCGGGACAGGCAGCATCTCTGGAGAGAAGGAATGGGTGATGTTTCGGGTCGAGACTCTTCTTCAGACTGAGAGTCAGCATTACTCCAGCATTTTATGTCTATCTTCGATTTAAACCAGCATCTGCAGTTCATCTTTAGTGTAAACCAGCATCTGCAGTTCCTTCCTACGCAGAATATAAAGTTACAGCTGCAGAGAAAGTGCAGATTGAAAAAATGTGCAACGGATGAAATGAGGTAGATTGGAGGATTGGGGCTGCACAGAAGCAGTTTGCGTCTAGTCCAGGGGACTAGAATGCTTACATATGTTCAGCTCCCTTTACATCTCACTGAATTCACTGCAAAATGTATTAGCTTAGTTTAGTTTAGTTTACAGATGCAGCGTGGAAACTGGCCCTTTGGACCACGCCAACCATCGATCACCCATACAGACTAGTTCTACGTGGAGGAAGGAACTGCAGATGCTGGTTTACACTAAAGATGGACACAAAATGCTGGAGTAACTCAGCGGGACAGGCAGCATCACTGGAGGGAAGGAATGGGTGACATTTCGAGTGGAGACCTATTCCTTCTCTCCAGAGATGCTGCCTGTCCCGCAGACTAGTTCAATGTTACTCCACTCCCTACACACTAGAGGCAATTTACAGAGGCTAATTGACCTACAAACCACACGTCTTTGAGATGCGGGAAGAAACTCTAGCAGTCAATGGTTAGTTTAGTGTCATGTCTACCAAGGAATAGTGAAATACATTTTTTTACATATAGATCAGTGAGATTATTGCCACTACGTAAATACAATCGCCGATTAAAAACCCTATGCATAGAAACAGCCCATTGAGTCCGTATTGAAAGGTCGCCAGATTTTGGCACCATTGTATCCAGTCCTAGCTGCAGCTGGCCATAAAAGAGAACGTGCAAACTCCGCACAGACAGCACCCGAGGTCAGGATCGAACCCGGTCCTGGGTCTTTGGCACTCTGAGGGAGCAGGTCTACCAGTTGTTTTACCATTACACTATTGTGTAACTGATTTTTTAAAAGCTAAAATAAAAGCAGGTATTAATTAAAGCAATGTGCAATAGTGCAGAGATTCTGTTGTCTGGCACGACCAAAATCCCGAGGGTGCCAGATTATCGGAGTCTGGAACATCGGTCCTCCAGCTATTCAATTAGAACGTGCGTGCTTTGTACTTCACCCTGATCTTAAAGAACCTACAGTCACAGTGCACCTTAAAATGTTCCATTGGCACAAAATGCCTTCAGGAATGTGACCTTCCGATTTCCACAACAATATTGCTTCCAGAATTCCCTTCCAAATGATCTTGATAAACCTTCTTGCGATGGATTCTCCGACCCGTCTGCAGGGCACAGCACAGGAAGGATGCAGTGGGACGCGAGAAGCAGCAGAGGACATTCACAAGAATGGTGTCAAGGGCTGAAGAACTCTGCATGCTGCGCCTTCGATGTTAAAGTCAGTACCTTGTTGTTGAAGACCCCTGCTCCAAATAGAGTGCATTGTTCAGTCAGAGCCAACTTGAAACGTGTCAAAGCCCAGGTGGAAACTGCAGTAGTCCAGGTGGAGTCTGCAGATGCCCAGAGTGAGTCTGCACTAGCCCAGGTGGAGACTACAGTAGTGCATTTGAGGACGACAGTAGCCAAGGGACAACTGCAGTAGCCAGGTGGAGTCCAGGTACAGACTACACTAGCCCTGTGGAGTCAGCACTAGCCCAGCTGTGGATTGCACTAGCCCAGGTGGGGACTACACTAGCCCAAGTGGGGACTACACTAGCCCAGGTGGAGACTACACTAGCCCAGGTGAAGACTACACTAGCCCAGGTGGAGACTGCACTAGCCCAGGTGAAGACTACACTAGCCCAGGTGGAGACTGCACTAGCCCAGGTGGAGACTACACTAGCCCAGGTGGAGACTACACTAGCCCAGGTGGGGACTACACTAGCCCAGGTGGAGACTGCACTAGCCCAGGTGGGGACTACACTAGCCCAGGTGGAGACTGCACTAGCCCAGGTGGGGACTACACTAGCCCAGGTGAAGACTACACTAGCCCAGGTGGAGATTACACTAGCCCAGGTGGGGACTACACTAGCCCAGGTGGAGACCACACTAGCCCAGGTGGGGACTACACTAGCCCAGGTGGAGACTACACTAGCCCAGGTGGGGACTACACTAGCCCTGGTGGAGACCACACTAGCCCAGGTGAAGACTACACTAGCCCAGATGGAGACTACACTAGCCCAGGTGGAGACCACACTAGCCCAGTTGGAGACTACACTAGGCCTAGGTGAAGGATTCCCAAATGGAAATGAGAAACCAGAAATGACTTGTGATACTGAGCAGGTCAAACAGATTCTGTGGAGAGGGAAACAGAGTTAACATTTCAGGCTGTTAACAGATGCTCTCTTTCCTGTTGCGTATTTTGTGGACAAGAATCAATAAATGTCATGCTGGAGGAACGTGGGGTTGTGATCTATCAAGTCTAGTTGAAGCAACTTGACCTGAACAATAGATGGTCTATTTCCCTCCACAGTTGCTGCCTGACCTGCTGAGTTCCTCCAGTTGCTCTCACTTTTCTTTTGCTGCAGGTTCCAGCATCCACAGTCCCTTGGGCCTCTCTACATTTCAAATCTGAGTTGTCCGCAACTAAGAATTGTTACATCAGTGTGGGTATCGCTCTTAAAAATTGGTGAAAGCAAGAATATTAAAATAACAGTACAGGTAGGCCAATTGGTCTCCTGAGCCTACTCTGCCATTCAATACTCTCATGGCCAATCCAATCTTGTCCACAACACTGTTTTCCCCTTCTCTCTTCATTTGCCTTGTTCCTCTCATCACTTAAGGGTCTGTCACTGACTTCACCTGGACAGCTCTCAGGAGGTAAAGGGTTCCAGAAGTTCACAACCTTCTAAGAGAAGTCATTTCTCCACACCTCCATCTGGTTTGGGAATTGCTCTGCCAAGGACAAGAAGGCTCTGCAGAGAGTAGTGCGTTCGGCCGAACGCACTATGGGAACTTCACTCACCCCCCTGCAGGAACTATACAACAGGAGGTGCAACTCCAGCGCAAATAAAATCATGGGAGACTCCTTCCACCCCTGCAACGGACTGTTCCAGCTGCTACGGTCAGGCAAACGCCTCCGTTGCCATGCGGTGAGAACGGAGAGGTTGAGAAGGAGTTTCTTCCCAGAGGCCATTCGGACTGTAAACGCCTATCTCACCAGGGACTAACTCTACTGAACGTTTTTCCTTCCATTATTTATTATGTAAAAGAATATGTGTGTTATGATTGTGTTTATAATTTGTTTGGTTGTTTTGTTGTTTGTCTTTTGCACAAAAGTCCGCGAGCATTGCCACTTTCATTTCACTGCACATCTCGTATGTGTATGTGACAAATAAACTTGACTTGACTTGAAGTGGATGACTGCTTATTTGGAAACTAGGCCTGTACTTCCACCTCCCCCGCTAGAGGAAGCTCCTTCTCAGCACACATCCTGTCATGAGCCTCAGAACCTTACCGGGTGTACAGCCTGTGAATGATATGGTTTGACAATTACATGTCAAATATAGCGCCTTAATGGTAGGGATATTGTCCTAGGACTCAGTATCATCAACTTCTCCTGGACCACCCATGTTGAAGCAACGACCAAGAAAGTACACAAACCTCCTTATTTGGCGTGTCCCCTACAACTCTCACCAACTTCTACAGATGCACCATAGAAAGCATTTTATCAGGATGCATCACAGCTTGGTTTGGGAACAGCTCCATCCAAGATTACAAGAAATTGCAGCGAATTGTGGACACAGCCCAGACCATCACACAAACCAACCTCCCTTCTATTGACTCTGATTATATCTCACGCTGCCCCGGCAAGGCCAGCAGCAGAACCAAGCACCAGTCTTACCGTGACCACCACCTCTTCTCCCCTCTCCCATCACGCGAAACGTGTAGAAGAGTGAAAACGCACACTTCCAGATTCGGGGACAGTTTCTTCCCAGCTGTTATCAGGCAACTGAATCATCCTACCACAACCAGAGAGCAGTGCTGAATTACTATCTACCACTTTGGTGACCCTTGGACTATCATTGCTCAGACTTTGCTGGCTTTATCTTGCATTAATTGTAATTCCATTATCATGTATCTAGATTCAAGATTCAAGGTTCAAGATTCAATTTATTTGTCATTTGGACCCCTTGAGGTCCAAACGAAATGACGTTTCTGCAGCCATACATTACAAACAAATAGACCCAAGACACAACATAATTTACATAAACATCCATCACATTGCTCTGATGGAAGGCCAAAAAAACTTATCTCTCCCCTGCACCCCCCCCCCCCCCCCCCCCCGATGTCAGAGTCAAAGTCAAAGCCCCCGGCTGGCGATGGCGAGTGTCCCGCGACCATTAAAGCCACGCCGGGTGATGCAAGGTCGCACACCGGGTTCTTGATGTTAGAGCCCCCGGCGTGCGCTCGCAGAGTCCCGCGGCCATTCCATTCCAAATCTATGTCTCGATTGTAAACATGTATTGTCTTTCCGCTGACTGGATAGCACAACACAAAAGCTGTTCACTGTACCTCGGTGCACGTGACAATAAACCAAACTGAACTGAAACTTTGAGAGAATGCTAATGTTCGGCAGCTTATTCTACTAGTGGATTGGAAGAATTCTGTGGAGGCATTGTTGGTGGCATCTCTCCAGTGGTTTACAGAACCTGTTGTGGGTGGTCCAAGCTTGAGGAGCCTAAAGTAGGGCAGGATCATTGGTGGCTAGCAGACTGTGGGTTTTACGCCAGTTTCGATGTGTTGGCCTTCACTCTTCATCCTCGATGAATCATCAATGTTTTCCCTTAATGAGAACGGGCTCCCAACATATGGGGAATGGTGAAGACGGCCACAAAGTGCTGGAGTAACTCAGCAGGTCTTGCAGCACCTCTGGAGAAAAAGGATGGGTGACGTTTCGGGTTGGAACTCTTCTTCAGACTGAAACTGAGCGGGGGGAACTGGAAGTTAGGAAAGGCCAGTGCCGATCAGGTTGGGCGATAGATGACCAAGGAATGGCAGTGCCTATATTGGCCCAATGTTGCTGGGGAAGAGGTGATAATGAAGGGATGCAGGGATACAGTGGAACTAATATGCCGACTAGTGTGGGGGGTGGATGGAGAGCACAGGAATGCAGGGGTTACTTGAAATTAGACAAACCAATGTTCATCCCACTGGGTTGTAAACTGCCCAAGCAAACTATGAGGTTCCCAGGTCTTTATTGTTGACCTTTATTGTCAATGGGCAGGGTTTTACAGTGAGACCAGATGGGAGTAGAAGACCTTTGCTTTGCGGATGTTGAGGTGAGTTCCTCATATGCTTCAGAGAATATTTCCACACTGCATCTCTCAACCAATTATACCTCCTGAAGAATTCCAGAGAGTCACAACACCTAAGATGTACCGAGATGAACATTTGAATTGCCAAGACATAGAAGGCAACAAACCAAATGCTGGCAGATAGGATTATCAATTGAACTGAATTGAATTGACAGATACAGCAGCATGGAAACAGGCCCTTCGGCCCACCAATCCACGCTGTTGAATGATATCCCGTTCACACTAAATCTATGTTAATCCACTTTCTCATCCACTCCCTACACATTTGAGACAATTTTAATCTACAAACCCCACCGCACACATCTTTAGGGTGTGGGAGAAAACCTGAGCACCCGGAAGAAACCCACGTGGTCCCAGGGAAAATGTACAAACTCCACACAGACTGCACCAGAGGTCAGGATCGATCCGGGTCTCTGGAGCAGTGAGACAACAACTCTACCAGCTATAGTGTCTACTATACTGTACTAGGTTAGTCAAGAGAGAAGTGTTTAATTGTCATATGCACTGGGACAGGAACAATTACATTCTTACCTGCTGGTGCATTACAGGCACATTAAATGCAACAACGCAACAAATAAATAAGCAGACGTAGTTAGCTAATGTGTAGAAGGAACTGCAGGTGCTGGTTTATCTCCTGGTTCACCTCCGGGTTTACCTCCTGCACCTGTTTTCTATGTTTTTATGGATGAGCAGGAAAAATGCAGGAAAAATGTTCCCAATGTTGGGCGAGTCCAGAACCAGGGGCCACTGTCTTAGAATAAAGGAAACCATTTAAGACTGATGTGAGAAAAAACGTTTTCACCCAGAGAGTTGTGAATTTGTGGAATTCCCTACCACAGAGGGCAGTGGAGGCCAAGTCACTGGATGGATTTAAGAGAGAGTTAGATAGATAGAGCATAGGGGCTAGTGGAGTCAAGGGATATGGGGAGAAGGCAGGCACGGATTATTGATTGGGGACGATCAGCCATGATCACAATGAATCTATGTTTCTATGTTTAATCCAAAGATAGACACAAAAAGCTGGAGTAACTCAGCGGGTCAGGCAGCATCTCGGGATAAAAGGAAGAGGTGACATTTCGGGTCGAGACCCTTCTTCAGACCAAGAGTCAGGGAAAGGGGCACAGTAATTTTTTTATTATTATTTTTTTTTATTTATTATTTTTTTTAATGATACTGCCTGTAAGGGAAATTCATTTTGTTGTCTCAAATTGAGACAATGACAATAAATTTGAATACAATACAATACAATACAAGTAATGTTCTGCATGGACGTGGCGAGCCCAAGGGCCAGCTTCTGTGCTGTGTGACGAGATAGCCTTTTAGCTTGAGAGTCAATGAGAAGATCAACCCTCATGCTCCTGACACAGAGGTGGGTGAACACAGCTAATTGAGTCTCAGTGGATGGAAATCATGCGTTGGGACCGCACTTGTGATCTAAAAACGATTATACCATCGCTTATTATGTGAAAGTAGGAGCAGCAATGGGAATTGACAACAATAGTTCAGGTTTGTGAAATTATCACTCGGGGATAAAGGACAGGTAATCCAATATTAAACACGTGAGTGGCACACAAATTCACCCTCAGGGCCACTTGCTATTCCTGTGCAGAGTTAGGGGAGAGGGCTGGCGAGGGGAAGAGTCCAATGCAAGGTGCGCAGAAGGGCAAATGCAAGGAGAAGCAGCAGATAAGGAGGACAGAAAGACACTCACAGGTAGAGAGAGAGAGAGAGAGAGAGAGCGAGAGAGAGAGAGAGAGAGAGAGAGAGAGAGAGAGAGAGAGAGAGAGAGAGAGAGAGAGAGAGAGAGAGAGAGAGAGAGAGAGAGAGAGAGGGAGAGAGAGAGAGAGAGAGAGAGAGAGAGAGAGAGAGAGGGGAGAGAGAGAGAGAGAGAGAGAGAGAGAGAGAGAGAGAGAGAGAGAGAGAGAGAGAGAGAGATAGAAAGAGTGAGAGAGAGATAGCAAGCAACCTAGACAAGGTTGCCCGATAGCCAGGCACATAGCAATCCAGAATGTAAAGTTAGCTAATGACCCTAGTGAAGACATTATTCATTCTGTTCTCCAGATACAATTATGAGCTGTGAAAATGCAAACGGAAAGCAAAATGCTTCAGCCCGACCAGACACTCACCCTGAGCCCATACTTTATAACTGATTGACAACAGTTATGTAAGAGTCTCCAGCAACCAACGTATGTTTCCATAGAAACAGCAATCTATCATGCTTTAGCTAACGATTATCTATATTCTTTGTTCCAAAACGCCTGCGTTTCTGCGTAGGGTCTGTGTGTGTGTGTGTGTGTGTGTGTGTGTGACCACACATGTGTTATGTTCCTGCACACACACACACACACACACGAATGATGTTATATAGGGCGAAAACCCAACACGATCGCATTACTACGAACTGGGTGAATTAAATCAGTGCAGCCTCTGATTTCACTGCGGTAGTATGCCGAGATACCGGTTTAGGGCTTAAGACATTGGCAAATAAAAATGCAATGTGGTCCTCCCGATGTTACATTGGGGTAGGCTTTCTATATTCAAGGTGCTATTTAAATCAGTCGCTGATATGTTACTCAATCAGTCAGTGAATCCTCACACTTCAGCTAATGATAGGGTTTTGCTGTACATCTTAACATATGGAATTCTTATACAGGCCAATCCCTTTCTGCACCCCATGTGTAGACACACGATTTCACTTCACTGAAGACCTGATCTGTCCACTGAAAATTCACAAGTACTGAACACAATCCCAGATACGGAACATATTTGTTATGAAATAATGATATTAAGTCGCCTTCCATCTCATGTCAGCTCGTGTTTGACGTCTATGACCTCAAAGTCCCATATCAACTTTTTGTTTTAAATGTAAAAAAAAATGATAGCGACTGTAATAAATACCGAGTCTCCCAGGTGCTTGGTCTAGCCTTACCAGATAAGCCCCGACCGTTCCCTGAGCCAGCATCAATGCGCACTCCGAGATCAGGAAGATTTTGATGTTGGAGAAACAAGATTTCTTCTCGCCTTTTTGGACATTTTTGGCGCCGCTACTCCTCAGTTGGCCACTCTGCATTCTCTCAGGCGCTTTCCTTTCTAATCACACACACACACACACACGCACACACACAGGCAGAGAGAGAGAGAGAGAGAGAGAGAGAGAGGACTGGATGCTGCCACGGTCTCTCTTGCCTTCTCAGTCACACCGCTACCAGATTCTGCTCAGCACTGGCATCCTTCCATTGTCATCTCATTCAGGACCTCCTCCTCTCCAAGATACAGGACAGCCTCCTCTCTCTCTCTCTCTCCCCGCACTCTCCCTCCCTCCCTCCCTCCTCCTCCTTCACTCTCCCCGAAGGAAGGGTGCTGGCATCTGCGGAAGAGGCATGTTAATGCCCGCGCTGCTGAGACTGGATGCTGCTCCTTGCATCGCCCTCACCCCCCTCTCTCTCTCTCTGTATCTCAGATAGCCTTACTGACGATAAGGAAGCCGTCAGCAGCAGCAGCCAGCTCCTTAATTCTCCCTCGACCGCCACTCAGCCGCTTCCTCAAGCAGGAAAGGCGGAGTAAGAGGGAGGGGGGGGGGGGGAGAGAGAATGGTCCTGCAGCCAAACACGCAGTCACCTGTAACACGCAGCCTGCAGCTCATGTCGTGTGACATTGGGGGGGTTCTGTTAGTTTGGGATTTGCGTGCAAGGGCAGGATATGTGTGTGTGTGTGTGTGTGAATCTATGTGTGTGTGTGACTGTATGCGTGTGTATCTGTGTGTGTGCAATTATGTGTATATGTGTGTGTGTGTGTCTGTGTGCGCATGTGGCTGTGTATCTGTGTGTTTGTGTATGTATCTGTATGTGTTTGTGTGCGTATGAGTGTGTGTATTTGTATGTTCGCGTGCCTGTATATGTGGCATGCATGCATGTGTGTATGTGTGTGTATGTGTGTGTGTGTTTGTATGTGTGTGTGTGTGTGTATATATGTGTATCTGTTTGTGTGTGTGTGTGTGTATGCATGTGTGTGTGTGTATGTATGTGTACGTGTGTATGTTTGTGTGTGTGCGGGTGTGTATGTGTGTGTATGTGTGTTTGTGTGTATATGTGGTGTGTGTGTATGTATGCGAGTGTGTGTATGTATGTGGGTGTGTATGTATGTGTGCGGGTGTGAATGTGTGTGTGTATATATATATATATATATGTGTATGTGTGTTTGTGTGTATATGTGTGTGTGTGTGTATAAGTGTGTGTGTATGTATGTGTTTGTGTATATGTGTGTGTGTGTATGTGTGTGTGTATATGTGTGTTTGTGTGTGTGTGTATGTGTGTATGTGTGTGTGTGTTTGTGTGTATATGTGTGTGTGTGTATGTGTGTGTGTGTTTGTGTGTGTGTGTATATGGATGTGTGTATGTATGTGAGCGGGTGTGTATGTGTGTGTGTGTGTGTGTATGTTTGTCATCTTTCTCTGCTGCCCACTCCCCCGCCACAGTGAAGAAGAGAGAGGGGCATCAAGTCTGGTTAAAGCCAGAAAAACGCGTTGTCATTTTCCACTGATCTGAATGATGCATGCGATCTAAACAGCAGAATACCCAAATACAGCAAGCTCCAAATATAGACACAAAATGCTGGACTAACACAACCTCCAAATAAATGCTACTTGAATTTAATATAGATAACTGCCCTGCTTTGAGATTCAAAATGAATTGATTCCATTTTTTTTGTTCGATTATTTATTTTATCAATTATCAATACTCAAAAAATGCCCAAAATCTCCATTTGAAAAAAAAATCTTCCGTTGGCAAAGTTGACCATTATGAACGAGCTGACACCATAGCTGCCGGCAGCAGCTGCTGCTATTTCTCTGTGTCTGTGTTCTGCGTTTGTGGGCTGCTCTTTGGTGTCCTGTCTTTAAGTGAATTCACGGCGCAGCAGACTAACTTGCAGTCCGACCAGTGTCTTGCACCAGATTATTAAATCCGGCAGGAACAGGTACACAGTCTGCATTGCGTAACACCTCGTCCCTTACGTAAAATAACAATTCCTGGCAAAACATTTGCAATTTAAATTTAAAAAATGGGAAAGAGCTGCTGTTTAGAATTAACCTTTTGGAAATTCCAATGTATATGTATTGGAGTAATTGCAATTTGTATTGCAAAATTGCAGTATGCGTGATCGTTCATTCCAACAGCGGTTTAATACGTATTAAACTTCTAGTAATATGTATTTAATAAGTCGTTAAGATGCCTTCAAGCCATGCATCAGTCTTGAAACTTTCCATAGTTCAAATTCATGTTGTCATCAGAATTATTTGAGGTAGGGGCGTGTCACGGGGAGAGGGGGTGGGTGTGTTATGTGTAGCGTTGATGAATAGTTTAGCTTTAATATTTACAGCGGATAGAAGTTTGTTAAAAAAGGCAGAACAGTGAGAACAGGATTCAAGTATCGAACATGGGATTAATTGCAACACCGCTGTCGGTAAACGACCCCGGAAAAAATGCGTCAACCACAAATGTTTAGCTGTAAGCGCCCAAATAACCCCAGCATTATGTCTAATGTGACCATGTACATTACCAGGCAATTTCATCATAAATGCTTGCATCAAGAGGTGGCGCCATTACGAAGGGTGGTGGCCAATGGGGAAACGCTGTTCTTATAGGTGTTTGATTATTTTTTTAACCTGAGACGAGTTTTATCTGAACGGAGTTTTGGTCGTCTCAACGGCTTGGATTGTTCACAAACACAACTACAGTATTGGCTCAAGATCCCAGCATCTGGGGTGCATCCATTGAACTCGTTATCACAGCTGCACCCCAATCAAATGCATTACAATCGCAAATAGTTGCAGATGTCAGTACACAAACAAGAGCACAAGCGGCTGCAGTAACTCAGCAGGCGGGTCAGGCAGAGTCTCTGCAAAATAAGGAGGGTCGGGTCGGGTCGGGACCCTTCTTCTGACAGGAGGGACCTGAAACGTATTTTCACCTGAGATGCCTGCAGGACCCGATGAGTTACTCTAGCACGTTGTGTCTGCTTTGATCATGTAAGGTTTGATCCTGATCTCTGGTTTGTCTGTGCAGAGTTTGCACGTTCTCTTATGGTTGTGTGGGTTTCCACCAAGTCCCCTCGTTTCCTCCCACATCCCAAAGAAGATGTTTAAGAGGGAACTGCAGATGCTGGAGAATCGAAGGTTACACAAAAAAGCTGGAGAAACTCAGCGGGTGCAGCAGCATCTATGGAGCGAAGGATATAGGCAACGTTTCGGGCCGAAACGTTGCCTATCTCCTTCGCTCCATAGATGCTGCTGCACCCGCTGAGTTTCTCCAGCTTTTTTGTGTAACCTCCCAAAGAAGATGAGTGGGTTGGTAGACTGCTGGGAGTGTAGGCAGAATTGGCAAGGATTAGAGGCAGGGATTGATATGGCTATGGAGAGATATAGCATGGAAACAGGCCCTTCAGCCCACAAAGTCTGTGCTGACCATGAACCATTCATTTACGTTAATCCCATTTAAGAGAGAGACAAGAGACATTTATTGTCACATGTGCCAATTGGTACAGTGATATTTGTGGTCACCATACAGCCTTATGAATAAAAAAGAGCACAGAACACGATAGTCTTTAACATGGACATCCCCACACAGCGGAATCCACGTTTCCCACTGTGAGGGAAGGCATCAAAGTTCAGTCACCCTCCTCTGTTGTTCACCCGTGGTCGGGGGGGGGGGGGGGGGGGGGGGGGGCCCGAACCCCTCACTGTCACTGCTACGGGCGACCCGATGTTCAGGCCCTCTCGCTGGGATGATGGAACTCCGACATCGGAACGGGAGAACAACGTCAGCAGCTTGGGTTGGAAAGTATTAGCTATAAGGTGAGGTTGCACAAACGTAGGTTGTGTTCTCTGGAGTATTGGAGGTTGAGGTCCAAAATGATGAGAGGCATAGATAACCGAGACAGTCAGAACCCCTTTCCCAAGGTTCAATGTCTAGAGGCCAGAGCTTTAAGATGGGAGGGACACATTTTAAAGTTTAAAGGAGATGTGTGAGGTATGTTTTTTACACTGAGTGGTGGGTGCTTGGATTCCCCTGACTGGGGTAATGTGGAGGCAGATATGAGACATAGGAGGCTTTTGGCATGTGGATCTGCAGGGAATGGCGGGTTATGGATCACATGCAGGTGTAGGAGATTAGTTGAAATTGGCATCATGTTCGGCATGGACATTGAGGGCCATTGCTGTGTTGGACTCTTCTATGTTCTATGTTCGATTCTCACAACTACAGTTTCCACCAAGGACCTTTAAGCTCTGTTACAGTGGTCAATGGACTCGGCGTCGAGATGTGGGAGAAAACTGATGTGGAAGCACCTGGAGGAAACCCACATGGTCACGGGGAGAAGGTTAAAACCCTAGAGCTGGTGATAGGATGTGAGATGTGCAGAGGCATTAGTTTAGCAGGTCCCCCTTTCATTCGCAACATCCCCCCCCCTTGCCGGGTAGCTCTCTGCAGCCCCCTCTCGTTCTTGGCGGAGGCAGGCCTGTTTCTTGCCGCGAGCACAAGTCAAGGCTGTTCAATTAATGTTTTGTAACCATGTCAGTGCCAGAAACATGGCTACACTTGTGTACTGCCAAGGATAGGTCTGCTCCGTGATTTTACCAGAAGCAAAGCAAAGCAAAGCATTTCACTGTACCTAGGCTCATGTGGCAATAGTGAATCATTGAATTGATTGGTGGTGGGTGCAGTTTGGTGGTTTCTATGCTGTGTGGTTCCCTGCAAAAGGGGGCGGGGAGGAGTGCGATCTCAGAAAACATGGGGTTGGGATTTTGAAATGAAGAGCATCGGAGCCAGCACACGTCAATGAGTGCAGGAGCGATGTGTTAGCAGCACAGTGCAAAGCCAGGTCATGGACATCTGTGTTTTGGATGACAAGCTCATGCAGAAAAAGCCAGGGGAGAGCAGCCAGGGGTGCGTTGATGCAGTCGTGTCTGGAGATGATTGAGAGCAACAAGCAGTAGATGGAGGGGTGGAGTTGGGCCAGAAATGTCAGATAATCTCACAGAAATAATGGAGAGAATGACGGGCTACAGTGAATGAGGAATTGTAAGAAACTTGAATGAATAAAAATACTATACTGAGGATGGAAAGGAAATGCATCCCAAGGACATGATGACCCGCCATCCAAAATGTATTCGTCACATGACATGGACACAGGCCCTTTGGTCCAACTTGCCCATGATCGACCAAGATGTCCATCTAAGAAATTGCTGAAAGTTGTGGACGTAGTCCAGACCATCACACAAACCAACCTCCCTTCCATTAACTGCACCTGCAATCCACTCTGCCTCGGCAAGGCCACCAGCACAATCAAGGTCCAATCTCACCCCGGTCCCTCCTTCTTCTCTCCTTGTCCGTCAGTCAAGAGGTGCAGAAGTGTGAAAACGCACACCTCTAGATTCATGGACAGTTTCTTCCTAGCTGTTATCAGGCAACTGAGCCATCCTATCATTATCTAGAGAGTGGTCCTGACCTAACATCTACCTCATTGGAGACCTTCAAACTATCATTAATTAATCTGAAGAAGGGTTCGGCCCGAAACGTTGCCTATTTCCATCGCTCCATAGATGCTGCTGCACCCGCTGAGTTTCTCCAGCATTTTTGTGTACTTATCATTAATTGGACTTTATTGGACTTTATCTTGCACTAAACATTATTCCCTTTATCCTGCATCTGCACGCAATGGACGGCTCGATAGTAATCATGTGTAGTCTTTTCACTGACTGGATAGCACGCAACAAAACAACCTGTTCACTGTACCTCGGTACACGTGACAATAAACTACCTAAACTAACAAGAGAATGATGCGCTGTCACAGGTGCCGTGCAGAGGGAACACTGTAATGTTGGAAGGGACTGTACTACAGGAATGCCACAGGGTCTTCAGCTTAGCTTGGTTGAGTTTAAAGATATAGCATGGAAGCGAGCACCTTCGGCCCACTGAGTCCAGACTAGTTCTATGTTAACCCACTTTCACATCCATTCCCTGCACACTTGGGGCAATTTACAGAGGCTATTTAACCTCTGTATTCTTGCCATAGAGGGAGTACAGACAAGGTTCACCAGACCGATTCCTGGGATGTCAGGACTTTCATATGAAGAAAAACTGGATAGACTCGGCTTGTACTCGCTAGAATTTAGAAGATTGAGGGGGGATCTTATAGAAACCTACAAAATTCTTAAGGGGTTGGACAGGCTAGATGCAGGAAGATTGTTCCCGATGTTGGGGAAGTCCAGGACAAGGGGTCACAGTTTAAGGATAAAGGGGAAATCTTTTAGGACCGAGATGAGAAAAACATTTTTCACAGAGAGTGGTGAATCTCTGGAATTCTCTGCCACTGAAGGTAGTTGAGGCCAGTTCATTGGCTATATTTAAGAGTGAGCTAGATGTGGCCCTTGTGGCTAAAGGTATCAGGGGGTATGGAGAGAAGGCAGGTACAGGATACTGAGTTGGATGATCAGCCATGATCATATTGAATGGCGGTGCAGGCTCGTAGGGCCGAATGGCCTACTCCTGCACGTATTTTCTATGTTTCTATGTTTCTACAAACCCAAGATAGACACAAAAGGCTGGAGTAACTCAGCGGGTCAGACAGCATCTCTGGAGGAAAGGAATAGGTGGCGTTTCGGGTCGAGACCCTTCTTCAGAAGCACATGGGGAAACCCGCGCCATCAGAGGGAAAACTTGCAAACTCTCCACAGCCAGTAACTGAGATCAAGATTGGACCTGGGTCTTTGGCACTGTGAGTCAGCGGATCTATCAGCTGCGAGGATGAAGGAATATCTTCATCCAGAAGCCAGTGAGTTTTGGGGATTCTCTACCCAGGAGGGTTGGTGACTCACTTACTGAGCATAATGAAGCCAGCAACTCAAAGATTTTTGTTCTTATCGAGCAATCACGGCACATATAGTTGAAGTGTAGAAAGAAACTGCAGATGCTGGTTTATACCGAAGATAGATCCAAAGTGCTGGAGTAACTCAGCGGCCAGGCAGCATCTCTGGTGAAAAATAATGGGTGATGTTTCGGGTCGCGACCCTTCTTCAGACTGAAGGTAGAGAGGAGGGAATGGAGGTAAGAAAAGGCCAGAACAACACGGGGCTGGCAACAGATGACCGAGGGGGGGTGGAGCTCATAATGGCCCGTTGTTGGCTGGGGAAGAGGTAATTACCAAGAGATGCAAGGAGTTGGTGCAGGAAAATGGTGGTGAAGTAAAAAAATGACCATGATTTCTCACCCGTTGAGTTTCTCCAGCATTTTTGTGTACCTTCGATTCTCCAGCATCTGCAGTTCCTTCTTAACTTACAAACCTGTATGTTTTTGGAGTGTGGGAGGAAACCGATGATCTCGGAGAAAACCCATGCAGTCAAGCACCCGTGGTCAGGATCGAACCTGAGTCTCTGGCGCTGTGAGGCAGTAGGGTCTACTGCTACGCCGTTGTATTGACTTCTTATCGCCTTATGTACTTGGTGAAATAGATAAATTGGGATGGCCTTCATGCCTGTGTGTGTGATACTGTCTGACTCAAATTGGGAATGTACCGTCTCAACCATTCGAGAAGTCTCCGTGCCTTCAGGGTAATCTCGTGATCAGTCCTGATTTTCATCTCTGCACCAATGGTGACTGTGCCTTACATTGCCAAGGACAACCTCTGGCAGCTTTTCCACGATCCTCTCCATCTTTCCAGCTTCCTTCAAGAAAGACTCCTTAAAACGCTGCAAGTGAAACATGGCATAATAGTCTGCTCATTTTTTAATTAAAATAAACCAGAAAGCATTGTTGAATGTGCTACCTTTTCTGATCCAAGATCATCGACCTGAGATATTAACTCTGTTTCTTTCTCCACAGATGCTGCCTGACTGGCTGAGTCTTTTTGAGCTTATTTTTAACCGTTCAATTGCTTGTGATATTTCAATATAATATTCAAAAACAAACTTAGACAGGTACATGGATAGATTCAGATTCAGATTCAGATTCAATTTTAATTGTCATTGTCAGTGTACAGTACAGAGACAACGAAATGCATTTAGCATCTCCCTGGAAGAGCGACATAGCAAACGATTTGAATAAATAATAATAAGTGTCCGGGGGGGGGGGGTGATTGGCAGTCACCGAGGTACGTTGTTGAGTAGAGTGACAGCCGCCGGAAAGAAGCTGTTCCTCGACCTGCTGGTTCGGCAACGGAGAGACCTGTAGCGCCTCCCGGATGGTAGGAGGGTAAACAGTCCATGGTTGGGGTGAGAGCAGTCCTTGGCGATGCTGAGCGCCCTCCGCAGACAGCGGATAGGACAGGTTTAGATGAATATGGGCCAAACGCAGGCAGGTGGGAATAGTGTAGATGAGGCATGTTGGTTGGTATGAGCGGGTTGGGCCAAAGGGCCTGTTTCTATGCTATTCGACTCTATGGCTCTATACTAACCCCATGATGTGTTTAAAATCACATGGGGGGCTTAATAATAGCAAAAAAATGAATACTTAAATTTTGGAAGGGTACATCAATACCAACGCTTAAAATGTGGATTGCAAGTATGTTGGGCACCGCTCATCTTGAGGAAATGCGATTCCTCCTAATGGATAAATCAGACCAATTCATACCGAGTTGGTCTCCATTCATCGTTTTTTTGGAATCATATGGTGCAACACAATTGTAAAAAAGAACTGTTTCAGGACTGGACGAGGGTTGGTCAGGATTATAAATAATGATCTCCTTTTTTTCTTTAATTTTCTTTTCTTTTTTCTATTTTCTCTTTCTCAACTTTCCTCATTTACTCGTTTTCTTTCTTCACACACTTTATATTTCACATCTTTCTATCCTTTACTATCTAACTTATTTTTCTTATTCTAATCTTTTTTCAACGTAACAAAAAAAAAAAAGTTGTACATAAAATGTATTATGAAAATATATATTAGGCACTTTGGTGCCATATGACTGTACTTACTTCTAATAAAAATTTAAAAATAAATAAATAATTTAAAAAAAAATCACATGGGGTGGCACAGTGGCACAACTGGTAGAGTCGCTGCTTCACCGTGCCAGAGATCCGGGTTCGATCCTGACCTCGGGTGCTGTCTGTGCAGAGTTTGTACGTTCTCCCTGTGACCGCGTGGGTTTCCACTGGGTGCTCCGGTTTCCTCCCACATCACAATGACGTATGGGTTTGTAGGTTGCTTAGCCCTCTGTAAATGACCTTTACAGTGTGGTCAGCGGGAGAAATTGGGTGAATGCATGATGGCTGGTTGGTATGGACTGAATGGCCTGAAGGTGTAGGAAGGAACTGCAAATGCTGGTTCATACTGACGATAGACGCAAAGTGATGGAGTAACTCTGTGTTTTCTCTGGAGAAAGCATCTCTGGACAAAAGGGAAGAGGTGACGTTTTGGGTCAGAACCCTTCTTCAGACTGAAGGGACTGAATGGTTTGAATGGCCTGTTTCTATGCTGTATTTTTCGATCAATCAGTTAATCGATCAATGTAGACACAAAATGCTAGAGTAACTCAGCGGGACAGGCAGCATCTCTGGAGAGAAGGAATGGGAGACCCTTCTTCAGACTGATAGATCAATGTGGTGGAATTCTTCTAACTCGGCTCAGATTGCGGACTGAAAGCAAAGAGTTGGTTGGTCTGCATGGGTGAGTTCCACGGCATTTGTGGACTTCAGCTGTTGGGTAGGATCTCTTCCGAATAACACAGCTGTCTCTTCATCATATCTAATCTAATTCCAGACTGCTGAGGCAGACTGCTGGCTGCACAAATTGTATAACGCGCCACAGCCCGGGAAGGAATCTTTTCTTGTTATTAGTGAAGAGTGCTGTAAATCATTATCCACACAGCCAGTAATTAGCAACCCAGCATTTGTTGGCGGGGAACGAGTTGCATTTCCATAGCGCCTGTCACCACCCTTTCATATAACACCATATAACCATATAACAATTACAGCACGGAAACAGGCCATCTCGGCCCTACAAGTCCGTGCCGAACAACTTTTTTTCCCTTAGTCCCACCTGCCTGCACTCATACCATAACCCTCCATTCCCTTCTCATCCATATGCCTATCCAATTTATTTTTAAATGATACCAACGAACCTGCCTCCACCACTTCCACTGGAAGCTCATTCCACACCGCTACCACTCTCTGAGTAAAGAAGTTCCCCCTCATGTTACCCCTAAACTTCTGTCCCTTAATTCTGAAGTCATGTCCTCTTCTTCCTCATGATGAACCATCGGGGGAGGTTGAACAGGCAGGGACTCCATTCCTTGGAGCGCAGGAGGATGAGCGGTGATCTTGTAGAGGAGTACAAAATCATGAGAGGTATAGATCGGGTGAGATGCACAGAGTCTGTTGCCCAGAGTAGGAGAAATCGAGGACCAGAGGACACAGGTTTAAGGAGAAAGGGGATAAAGATTTAATAGGAATCTGAAGGGTAACTTTTTCATGCAAAGTGTGGTGAGTGTATGGAATGAGCTGCCAGAGGAGGTAGTTGAGGCTGGGACTAAATGTTTCAGAAACAGCTAGACGGGTACATGGATTGGACGGTTTTGGAGGGATATGGGCCAAATGCAAGAAGGTGGGATTAGTGTAGCTGGGACGTTGGGCGGTGTGGGCAAGTTGTGCCGAAGGCCCTGTTTCCACATTGTATGACTCTTTGACTATGATGTTCCCACCGTGATTTGCAGCTACGTTTGCAGAAGCGATAGTTCTGATGTGGAGAATAAGGCAGCCAGTTTTTGAAAGATTCAAAGATACAGCATGGAAACAGGCCCTTCAGCCCACAGAGGCCACGCCGACAACCACTCACCCTTCAACACTAGTTCTGCGTCATCCCACTTCCTCATCCACTCCCTACACACTGGGGGCAATTTACAGAGGCCAATCAAACTACAAATCCGCATGTCTTTGGGATGTGGGAGAAAAGTGGAGCACGAGGGGGAACTCAATTGGAGATTTTGCCAGCTCCACGCAGTCAGCGCCTGAGGTCAGGATCGAACCGAGGTCCCTGGCGCTGTGAGGCATCAGCTCTACCAGATGCATCATTGTGCCAGACAATTTCCACAAAGATAGTTCCAAAACAAAAAGCAATGTGATGAATGCAATCTATTTAGTTTGTATCAGTTATGAGCAAGGGATATATATTGTCCAAGACTCCAAAGGCGGGCATGGTGGCAGGCAGAGCGGTAGTGTTGCAGCCTTAGTGCTTACGGCACCAGAGACCCTGGTTCGATCCCCACTACTGGTGCTGTCTGTACGGAGTTTGTACGTTTTCCCCCGTCACCTACGTGCTTTTCACTGAGATCTTCTGTTTCCTCCCATACTCTAAAGACGTACAGGTTTGTAGATTAATACTAATATCATCAAGTATGCAGATGATACAACGGTGATTGGCCTCATCAGCAACAACGATGAGCTGGCCTACAGGGAGGAGGTCCAGCACTTAGCAGCATGGTGCGCTGACAACAACCTGGCTCTTAACTCCAAGAAGACCAAGGAGCTCATTGTAGACTTCAGGAAGTCCAGAGGTGGCACGCACACCCCCATCCACATTAACGGGACGGAGGTGGAACGTGTTTCTAGCTTCAGGTTCCTGGGAGTCAACATCTCCGATGACCTCTCTTGGACCCACAATACCTCTACTCTGATCAAGAAGGCTCATCAGCGTCTCTTCTTCCTGAGGAGACTGAAGAAGGTCCATCTGTCTCCTCAGATCCTGGTGAACTTCTACCGCTGCACCATCGAGAGCATCCTTACCAACTGCATCACAGTATGGTATGGCAACTGCTCTGTCTCCGACCGGAAGGCATCGCAGAGGGTGGTGAAAATTGCCCAACGCATCACCGGTTCCTCGATCCCCTCCATTGAGTCTGTCCAAAGCAAGCACTGTCTGCGGAGGGCGCTCAGCATCGCCAAGGACTGCTCTCACCTCAACGATGGACTGTTTACCCTCCTACCATCCGGGAGGCGCTACAGGTCTCTCCGTTGCCGAACCAGCAGGTCGAGGAACAGCTTCTTTCCGGCTGCTGTCACTCTACTCAACAACGTACCTCGGTGACTGCCAATCACCACCACCCCCCGGACACTTATTATTATTTATTCAAATCGTTTGCTATGTTGCTCTTCCAGGGAGATGCTAAATGCATTTCGTTGTCTCTGTACTGTACACTGACAATGACAATTAAAATTGAATCTGAATCTGAATCTAATACGCTTGGTATAAATGTAAACTGTCCCTAGAGTGTGTAGGATAGTGTTAATGTGCGGGGATCGCTGGTTGGTGTGGACTCGGCCGGCTGTAGGGCCTGTTTCCATGCTGTATCTCTAAACTAAACTAAAGAACTCCACTTTGAAATAGTGCGCGTGGATTTTTTGACCACTTGATACAATAGTTTACGCTTTTCCGAACAAGACACAAAAAAATGTTGGATTAAGTCAGCTGGTCGAGATGCAGGAGGGTCAGTTACTCCAGCACTCGGTGTTTGTAAACCACCATCTGCAGTTCCTTGTTTCTACATCTGTTCTGAAGAAATAGCTTATTTGACAGTGCAGTACTCTGGAGGGTCAGACTAGAATTCTCTGGCACTCACTGATCGCATAGATTTCTGGACATCCTTCTTCCCATTGATGCCAATTGCTGGTCGGCTGAACCAAAGCTTAAAAGAACGCAGAGAGGATTTACAACGATGTTCCCGTGACTTGAGGGCCTGAGGTTGGACAGGCTAGGACTTTAATCCTTCGAGTGCAGGAGGCTGAGAGGTGATCTTATATACAATATCATGGGGAGAATAGATAGAGGTGATCTTATATACAATATCATGAGGAGGAACTTGAGGGGCACCCCTTTTATACGGAGGGTGGGTGATGGGTGTAAGGAACGAGCTGCCAGAGGAGATATTTGAGGCTGGGACTAGAACATTTAAAGGACATTTGTACAGGCACATGGAAGGAAAGGTTGAGAGAGATATGGGCCAAACGCTGGCAGGTGGGAATAGTGTAGATGAGGTACCTTGGTTGGCATGGATTAGTTGGGCCTAAAGTCCTGTTTCTCTGCTGTTTTACATTATGACTGACAGGTTTTGAGACTCAAGGGATATGGGGTTAATGTGTGGAGATAGTGCTCGGGTGAAAGATAGACACAAAGTGCTGGAGTAACTCAGCGGGCCAGGCAACATCTCTGGGGAAAAAGGATGGATGATGGCTCGGGTCGGGGCTCTTCTTCAAACTGGGGTTAAAGATGATTGAAACACCGAGCAGACAGCAAGGGGTGAATAGCTTCATCCTGCTTATATTCCTCATGTGCCAAGCCCAGTGGTCGGAAGCCTGCCTCTCTCTGAGGTCTCGCACAGTGCGGCTTTGGTCATCAGAGACAGATTATTCAGTTAAGCTCTGGTTATTTTCTCAATGTGCAACCAAGGCCACTAAAGTGGCAATTTATTACAATACCTTTTAAACTTGGATCCTTTCCATGACTTTGTACATTGCGGATGTCCTGCAGAGTGGAGCACATGATGGACAAAGGGACCTCAATCATTCCTGAATAGTTGTCAGGGTTTTGGGAAGGGTATTGGTCTACCTGATTCCATGATTCGATGATGCGTTATTGTCACATGTACCTCGGTATCATGCTATTCCCTTCATCATGTATCTTTACACTGTAGACGCCTCGATTGTAATCATGTATCGTCTTTCCGCTGACTTTAATCCCTTCATCCCATTAATCCCATTAATACCTACAGGAGAGAGAAAACAGGGAATTATAGACCAGTTAGCCTGACATCGGTGGTGGGGAAGATGCTGGAGTGAATCATAAAAGATGAAATAGCGGCACATTTGGATAGCAGTAACAGGATCGGTCCGAGTCAGCATGGATTTACGAAGGGGAAATCATGCTTGACTAATCTTTTGGAATTTTTTGAGGGTGTAACTAGGAAAATGGACAAGGGGGAGCCTGTGGATGTAGTGTACCTGGACATTCAGAAAAAGCATTTGATAAAGTCCCACATAGGAGATTAGTGAGCAAAATTAGGGCACATGGTATTGGGGGTAGAGTGCTGACATGGATAGAAAATTGGTTGGCAGACGGGAAGCAAAGAGTAAGAATTAACGGGTCCCGTTCAGAATGGCAGGCAGTGACTAGTGGAGTACCGCAAGGCTCTGTGCTGGGCCCGCAGCTATTTACAATATATATCAATGATTTAGATGAAGGGATTCAGTAAAATTAGCAAATTTGCAGATGACACAAAGCTGGGTGGCAGTGTGAACTGTGAGGAGGATGCTATGAGAATGCAGGGTGACTTGGACAGGTTGGGCGAGTGGGCAGATGCATGGCAGATGTAGTTTAATGTGAATAAATGTGAGGTTATCCTCTTTGGTGGCAAAAACAGGAAGGCAGATTATTATCTAAATGGTGTCAACTTGGGAAAAGGGGACGTACAACGGGATCTGGGGTCCTTATTCATCAGTCAATGAAAGTCAGCATGCAGGTGCAGCAGGTAGTGTATAAAGCGAATGGCATGTTGGCATTCATAACAAGAGGAGTTGAGTATAGGAGCAAATAGGATCTTATGCAGTTGTACAGGGCCCTGGTGAGCACACCTGGAGTATAGTGTGCAGTTTTGGTCCCCTAATTTGAGGAAGGACATTCTTGCTATTGAGAGAGTGCAGCGTAGGTTTACAAGGTTAATTCCCGGGATGGCGGGTCTGTCATATGCTGAGAGAATGGAGCGGCTGTGCTTGTATACTCTGGAATTTAGAATGATGAGAGGGGATCTTATTGAAACATGTAAGATTATAAAGGGTTTGGACATGATAGAGGCAGGAAAAATGTTCCCAATGTTGGGAGAGTCCAGAACCAGGGGCCACAGTTTAAGAATAAGGAGTAAACCATTTATAACAGAGATGGGGAAACACTTTTTCACATAGAGAGTTGTGAGTCTGTGGAATCCTCTGCTTCGGAGGGTGGTGGAGGCCGGTTCTCTGGATACTTTCAAGAGAGAGCTCGATAGGGCTCTAAAAATATAGTGGAGTCAGGGGATATGTGGAGAAGGCAGGAATGGGGTACTAATTGGGGATGATCAGCCATGATCACATTGAATGGCGGTGCTGGCTCGAAAGGCCGAATGGCCTACTCCTGCACCTATTGTCTATTGTCTATATAAATCATTAATGTATATTGTAAATAGCTGCAGTCCCAGCACCGAGCCTTGCGATACCCAAAGCTGCCAGAGGAGGTTGTTGTGGCAGGAACTATTACAACTTAAGGTACGTGGATAGTACAGGTTTAGAGTGACAAGGACCAAAGGCAGGCAAGTCAAGTAGGACTAGTGCAGATGGGATATGTTGGTCGGTGTGGTTCAGTTAGGCTGAATGGCCTGTTCCACACTGTATGACTCTAAATAGCTCGTTTAAAACCCAGCTTCAGTGTTGATATAATGTAGTGTCACTTTAAATACCCTGGACAGGTATCCTTTGAACTTTATACCCACGCATTTCTAATCCAGAACTACGAGTACTTAGAATTTAACCATTTGGATCTTCAGGATTTTTTGTTTACACTTTGTCATTTAAGCATTTTTTCTCTTTAAAAATTAAAATTAAAAGTGTTATATTTTCTGTAAAGGGATCGGAAAATTGCTTTTGTCATATGGTGTAAAGGAGAGATAGCCAAATGCATTGAATGTAATTCAAGCACTTACTAGACGTAATGCATATAGTCATACTTACAGTGGATTACGTTTAATTCTCTCCCACTTTATTCCCTGCATTGTGTCTCTAGCTCATTAAGTGTGTTACAGCCGTTGTTTTATATGCTGTTGTCTAGCACTGAAACAAATCCATTTACATCTCACATGCACTTACTATCTGTTTCAGTTAGACTTTGTTTTATAGACGTGCACACGTTGACATTATAGACACTTTCACCCAGTTTGTGTTAAAACTGGAGAATATTGATCAAATGGGCTCAGCCATTACAACAACAGAATCTTCTGCAGATGGAATATTTTTGTCGGTATTCTGATCTCACTGTATGATGCTGACAACTCTATTCAGAATTCTTGTGTGACTTTTGTTTTACATTATGACAATTTTCTTTTCTCATCCTCTACTCTCCTCCCCAACTCTAAAACCCCTGTCCCACGGTACGAGTTCATTCCAAGAGTTCTCCCAAGTTTGCCCTGATTCGAAATCGGGGATTTACGGTAATGTCCACTTGTCGGTACTTGGGGCTTTCGTGGACATTTTTCATCATGTTGAAAAATCTTCACGCGTCTTCCCGTGCTTACCTGCCGTTAGCGAGTCATCCCGAGTACCTGCCGTTAGCGTTAAGAGCTAACGGCAGATACTCTTCCTATCATAGAAACATAGAAACATAGAAATTAGGTGCAGGAGTAGGCCATTCGGCCCTTCGAGCCTGCTCCGATCCCCGAGCTCCGATACCGGCTACGTTCATTCTCCGAGCTTACCATGACTTTGATTTTTTTTAAACTCGGGAGAGCTCTTGGAATGAACTCATATCGTGCGACAGGTCTATAATAAAGCTCCCGATTCCTTATTTTCACGGAGACCTCTCCCAGAGTGGACTGAGTTTGGCCTTCATAATGTTTGGACCCAATCCTGTTCCATCTCACAAGACAGTACACTATGCCCGAAGGTAACAACTTAAAATGTGCTTGTTCACATATGTATACACAACATGCGTATGTAGACAACATGTTTAAGAAGGAAGTGCAGATGCTGGAAAATCGAAGGTAGACAAAAATGTTGGAGAAACTCAGCAGGTGAGGCAGCATCTATGGAGCGAAGGAAATAGGCAACGTTTTGGGCCGAAACCATTCCAGCATCTATGGAAACGCTGCCTATTTCCTTCACTCCATAGATGCTGCCTCACCCACTGAGTTTCTCCAGCACTTTTGTCTACCATGGATATGTAGATCCTGGTTTATGTGGAATAATAATGGACACAAAGTGATGGAGCACCTCAGCGGGTCAGGCAACATCTCTGGAGAAAAAAGGATGGGTGACGTTTCTGGTCGGGACCCTTCTTCAGACTTAGGATGTCAGATTTTGAGTCAGAAGAAGGCTCCCAGCCCGAAACATCACCCAATGAGGGCTCCCGACCCGAAACATCACCCAAAACATCATCCATTGCTTTAACCCCCCTAGTGATGCTGCCTAACCCACTGAGTTACTCAAGCACTTTGTCGTCTATTCACGACATGGATATGTTTCTGGAGTGGACACAAAACTTGGACTATTGATTGAAGTATGACTGCAAACTCAAACTGGGAATCTTAAAGTGAATCAGTTATATAAATCTTTAATTACAAAGAATCATAACGTTTCTGGATTATAATAAGAAGCGCCTGGTCAACTAATGTCCTTTTGGGAAGGCCTTTCATGACACCTTCTAGTCTACACCCCCTCATCATGAGAATGAACATTTGGAAAAAGAGAAACATGGGGTGAAATTGTTTATTGGATAGCATTGTAAAATGGACCACAATGAAACTTCTAGGAAGGAACTACAGATGCTGGTTTAAATCGAAGATCGACACAAAAAGCTGGAGTAACTCAGCAGGACAGGCAGCATCTCTGGAGAGAAGAATGGATGGTGTTTTGGGTCGAGGCCCTTCTTCAGTCTGAAGAAGGGTCTTCTGAAGAAGGGTGTCGACCTTAAATGTCACCCATTCCTCCTCTCCAGAAATGCTGACTGTCCCGCTGAGTTTCTCCAGCATTTTTGTCTACCTACGATTTTTACAGCATCTGCAGTTCTTTCTTAAACAATGAAATGTCTGTTCATTTCAGCAGCGGAAGGACTCTAGACTGTGGTCCTCCCCCACAGAGCCTTGACATTGGCTGCACTGAGCTTCAGCGAGACATTGGCTGCACCAAGCTTCACGTACTCCTGCAGTCTGGAGCGGGCCAGTCGGCAGCATTCCCTGACGGACATCTCACTGTGTTAGGAAGCCAACTCGTTTTGGGCAGACCAAAAAATGTCTTTCACCGAGTTGATGGTCTTCCAGCAGCACTGGATGTTAGCCCCCCGAATGTACCCCTAGAAATAGCCCATGAATCAACTTGTCTAGTGATCCAAGCAATTTGAGGGAGTGCAGCGTAGGTTTACAAGGTTAATTCCCGGGATGGCGGGACTGTCATATGTTGAGAGAATGGAGCAGCTGGGCTTGTACACTCTGGAGTTTAGAAGGATGAGTGGGAATCTCATTGAAACATATAAGATTGTTAAGGGCTTGGACAGGCTAGAGGCAGGAAACATGTTCCCGATGTTGGGGGAGTCCAGAGTTTAAGAATAAGGAGCAAGCCATTTAGAACGGAGACGAGGAAAGATTTTTTCTCACAGAGAGTGGTGAGCCTGTGGAATTCGGAGTCAGGGGATATGGGGCAGGAACGGGGTACTGATTGGGAATGATCAGCCATGATCACATTGAATGGCGGTGCTGGCTCGAAGGGCCAAATGGCCTACACCTGCACCTATTGTCTATTGCCTGTTGTCTAATTGAGACTATCAAACAATGCATGTGTAGGGAACCGCAGATGCTGGTTTTTCACTGAAGACCGACACAAAGCGCATGGGTAACTCAATGGGTCAGGCAGCTCTCTGGAGAGAAGGAAGAGGTGATGCTCAGTTTGGAACCCTTCTTCAGACTGAAAGATGGAGGTGGTGAAGGGGACTGTAGGCGAGAAACAATTCCAATACATGTTCCCTTCACAACAATCACGAGACAAAGGCTCAGAGCGTCTCTCTACATCAATAGCAAAGTAAAGCCTTACTGCCCAGGCTGTTTCGCAGCGAATGTGATTAACATTTACAGTTTTCATCTAATTGGTAATATTATGAACACAATTTGTGAATGTTGCTTTTTAGATTAAAATTGGGAAGTGAATCATTTTAATGTTTAACACTCTGGCCAGATTGGGTTTATAAATCCGTCCTTCCCTGGGTTAATTACCTGTGTTTATGATGGCTGCCTCACACTACGCCCAGCAGTAGTACTGCAACCACTTAACACGGAGAATCATGACCCTCAGGCAAAGAGAATCACACCAAGGCCACTTAACTTTGACTGGTACCGATGCACCATTTTCGCTTACTAAACAAACAGTATCAGCTGGAAGGAGACTCTTCAGATCTGGCAACACCCGAATGCCAAAGAACAGGTAACTAACTCTGATCTTCATCCCCGTTTTTTAAAGCAGAGATAGATAGATTCTTGGTTAGTATGGGTGTCGGAGGTCAAGAGTCAATAGTGTCTTAAAGGATTGGGAAGACGAGATGCAGGAAAAATGTTCCCGATGTTGGTGGAGTCTAGAACCTGGGGTCACAGTTTAAGAATAAGGGGTAGGCCATTTAGGACTGAGATGAGAAAAAAACTTTTCATCCAGAGAGTTGTGAATCTGTTGAATTCTCTGCCACTGAAGGCAGTGGAGGCCAAATCACTGGGTGTTTTCAAGAAAGAGTTACATTTAACTCTTAGGGCTAAAGGAATCAAGGGGTATGGGGAAAAAGCAGGAACAGGGTACTGATTTTAGATGATCAGCCATGATCATATTGAATGGCGCTGCTGAATCGAAGGGTGAATGGCCTACTCCTGCACCTATTTTTCTATATTCTATGTTTTCTATCTTACTATTTACAGTGTTCCAGATATCCATCACTTTCTGTGTAAAAAACCTAGTCCCACACCCTAAAGATATGCCCTCTAGTCTTGTGCATTTCCACACTTGGAAAACAGTTCTGACTGTCTATGCTATCCATGCTATAAGTTCTTATACTTGTATCAGGTCTCCCCTCAACCTCCGGCAATCAAGAGAAACAAATCCAATCTGTCTAATTGTGTCCTTCTAGCTAATGCCCTCTAATCCAGGTAGCATTCTGGTAAAGCTATTCCACACCCTCACCACAGCCACTAGATCTTGAATAAAAGGTGTAGGAAGGAACACATTTAGTTTAAGGTGGAACAAGGTCCACCTGTGTGAAAAAGGTTTTCCTCATCTCAGCCCTAAATGGCCTACCCCTTATTCTTCAACCGTGAATCCTGGTTCCGGACTCCACCAGATAGTTCGAGTTCAAGTTTGCATGTATTAACCAATTAAGGTACAGAGAACTTGAGTCACCATACAGCCATACTAAGTGAAAAGAACACAATACCCACATAAAATGAAATTTAACATGAACATCCACCACAGTGGAATCCACATTCCTCGCTGTGATGGAAGGCACTAAAGTTCAGTCATCTTCCTCCTTTGTTCACCCGTGCTCGGGGCCTTTGAACGCGGGGTCGCCACAGTTCGCCGCTACAGATGGTCCGATGTTCAAGCCCTCTCGTCGGGATGATCGAAACTCCGACGTCGGGGCGAATCGGAACACTGAGTCCATGGAGTTTCCAAGTCGGCCGCCTTTTACCGGAGACCGCGGTTTCACAGCGTTAACAGTCTAGACTCTCCCAGTCCAAAGTAGGGTTTCCACCCGAAACGTCAGCTATTCCTTTTCTCCAGAGACGCTGGTCTGACCCACTGAGTTACTCCAGTATTTGATATCTAAATCTTCAACAAACCCTTGCTTTGACACCCAATCTCCACAAACGTTCAGACTGGTAGTTTGTCCTAATCCCTGTGTTAATGCCACAATTACTTCCGTCTCTGATAAAGAAGATCCTTTCTTCGGGATTTCTTTCTTCAAAGTCGCCCAGCGCCCTGTGGGAGCGAGCAGCATGTTCACTGCTATTCCACATTCCTTCTGTGTCAGTAGCTGTGCGCAACAGCCATCCTCTGTGCAAACGCTGAATAAAGTTGCCCGTTCAACAAACATCGGAATCTGTGCCCGTAGGGACACGGTTTTGAGATACATCAAAGAGCTTTTTGATGTTCAGCTTGACTGCTGCTGTATCTTAGCTAGGATCCCCCGAGCCACCATTCTTCAGGTTCACCAGCCCTTACCCTCTCTCCTCGGGGCTGAGGAGATATTTTGCATTCAGATATCTGTGTTCATTTAACACAATTTAGAAGAATGAGGGGGGGCCTCATTGAAACTTACAGAATAGTGAAAGGCTTGGATAGAGAGGATGTGTCCACTAATGGGGGAGTCTACAACTAGAGGTCACAGCCTTAGAATTAAAGGGCGTTCTTTTAGGAAGGAGATGAGGAGAAATGTCTTTAGTCAGAGGGTGGTGAATCTGTGGAATTATTTAACACAGGAGGCTGTGGAGGCCAAATCGGCGGAGATTTTTAAGGCAGAGGATGAAGTTAGGAGGGTTATAGATTATAGATTAGCCATGATTGAATGGCAGAGTAGACGAAGGGCCGAATGGCCTAATTCTACTCCTATTCCTTATGACCTCATGACGTTATGATTAATTGACAAGGTTTACTGGTTAATAAATGTTGGCATCAAGCATTACGTACATTGGAAAGCAGCATTACACCAAGCATTAATTAATCAACATGAGTAAAATCCCCACAAAAACTCCCATGTGGGGCATAATAATAGTCGATTCAAAACTAACAGGAGTTAGCACAATAAACCAACCCTAGAATGACATACATTTATGAGAGGGTAGACAGTCTGAAGAATGTCTCGACCCGAAACGTCACCTATTCCTTTTCTCCAGAGATGCTGCCTGACCCGCTGAGTTGCTCCAGCATTTTGTGTCCATCTTCGATAAAAACCAGCATCTGCAGTTCCTTCCTACACATTTGGTCCGCACCACTGCAAAATCTCCTCAAGATATGCGTACTTTAAAGGTGTTCTGTGTTGCTATGTTTCTAAGTTTTTTTTTTCTCCTCCTCTCTCCAACAGGAACTCTGCATCATCCTCTCTCGCTGCTGAGTCTGAAGAATGGTTTTGACTCAAAACATCACCTACTCCTTTTCTACAGGGATGCTGCCTGACCCGCTGAGTTATTCCAGAATTTTATGTCCATATTCGGTGAAAACCAGCAACTGCAGTTCCTTCCCACACATAAACAGTCAGAACCACTTTCCCAGAATAGAAACGTCAAAGACTTAAAGGCATACAGTAGCTTTAAGGTGAAAGGGGTAAAATTTAAAGGGGATGTGGGTGGCAAGTATTTTATACAAATGGTTGTCATGGTCATAGAGTGATACAGTGTGGAAACAGGCCCTTTGGCCCAACTTGCCCACACTGGCCAATAATGTCCCAGCTACACTAGTCCCACTTGCCTGCGCTTGGTCCATATCCCTCCAAACCTGTCATATCCATGTACCTGTCCAACTGTTTCTTAAATGATGGGATAGTCCCAGCCTCAACTACCTCCTCTGGCAGCTTGTTCCATACTTACCCCTCGGATTCCTATTAAATCTTTTCCCCTTCACCTCGAACCTATGGCCTCTGGTCCTCGATTCCCCTACTCTGGGCAATACCCGATCTATTCCTCTTATGATTTTGCGAACCTCTATAAGATCTCCCCTCATCCTCCTGTGCTCCATGGAATAGAGACCCAGCCTACTCAACCTCTCGCTATAGCTCACACCCTCTAACCCAGGCAAAATCCTCGTAAATCTTTTCCGAACCCTTTCAAGCTTGACAATATCTTTCCTATAACATGGTGCCCAGAACTGAACACAATATTCTAAATGCGGTCTCACCAACGTCTTATACAACTGCAACATGACCTCCCAACGTCTGTACTCAATACTCTGCCTGATGAAGGCCAAAGTGCCAAAAGCCTTTTTGACCCCCTTACCTACCTTCGATTCGGCCTTCAAGGAACCATGCACCTGTACTTACAACACTACCCAGCGGCCTACCATTTACTGTGCAAGTCCTGCCCTTGTTCGATGTCCCAAAATACACCACCTCACACTTATCCGGATTAAATTCCATCAACCATTCCTCCGCCCACCTGGCCAAGCGATCCAGATCCTGCTGCAACTATCTTCACTATCTGCAAAACCACTAACTTTTGTATCATCAGCAAACTTGCTAATCTTGCCCTGAATGTTCTCATCCAAATCACTGATGTAGATGCCTGACATTTGGTGCCAGGGTGGAGGCAGATACGAGAGTGGCGTTTAAGAGGATATGAGGGGAATGGAGGGATATGGATCATATCCTGAAGATGGGTTTACCTAGGCACCATATTCAGCACTGACATGGTGGGCTGACGGGCCTGTTTCTGTGCAGTACTCATTTAATTGGATAACTCTGGAAGTAAAACAAACCTCATTACATGTGTACCCAGTATCATCGGGTTACATTCCTAGAAAATGATTGGTGTCACGATTTTGTGTAAAATAAAGGAACGTTGTCTGAAGAAAGGTGACATCTCGACCCGAAACGTCACCTATTCCTTCGCTTCATAGATGCTGCCTCACCCACTGAGTTTCTCCAGCATTTTTTACCTACCTTCGATTTTTCCAGCATCTGCAGTTCCTTCTTAAACTTATCTGCATACCTGCACACCAAACATAAATTGAAATAGAAAATGATGTTTATTTATTTTAATTTTTTCACATGAATTCAGTGAGAGTGAATATTATTATGCTTTAATTTTTAATATTAATTTTAAATATTTTTTCAAATTATGGGGTTATGGTTTTGTGAAATCTGTCAGGGCAAATTTCCGTAACTCGAATGGTCACATTGCAGGGATGGCTTTCTATCAGTGATCATGACTTACGACCAGGTTGTCGTAAAAATATACATTTGGTTCACCTATGTTTTTCAGGGAAAGAAACCTGCATCATTAACTGGTATGTATATGCAACCAGCATGGTTGACTGGTCAATGCCTCCGCAGGGCAGTACAATGGCGCAGCAGTAGAGTTGCTGCCTTACAGCGCCAGAGACCCTGGTTTCCATCCTGACTACGGGTGCTGCCTGTACAGGGTTTGTACGTTCTCCCTGTGGTATTATAGATTTTCTCCGGGTGCTCCAGTTTCCTCCCACACTCCAAACACGTACGGGTTTGTAGGTTAATTGGCTTCTGTGAATTGTAAATTGTCCCTAGCGTGTCAGGTAATGATAGTATACAGGGTGGACGTGGACTCGATGAGTCTATTTCCATGCTTTACCTTTAAAGGCTAAAGTCAAAAGTCCAAAGATTGGAGACACGTTGAGCCAAACAATAAATGCTGTCATTTCTAATTCTACCTTATCCCACGTTCTCAACCACACCTTACTCACGGAGAGCGATTTACAGAGGCCAATTAACCTATAAACCCGCACGTCTTTGGGATGCGGGAGGTAACTGGAATACCGTCACGGTCACAGGGAAATCATGCAAACTCCGCACAGACAGCACACAAAGTCAGGATAGAACCCGGGTCTCCAGCGCTGTGAGGCAGTATCTCCATTAGCTGCACCACAGTATAATAGCTACGCCTTGAGATGAATCAATTATAAAATACATCCCTTCTTTCCAGAGATCCAATGCCATAAGCGTACATGTCAAGCTAGGTTTCTGTAGATCATTTCATAATCCAAAATGTTGAGTTATCATCCAATGGTCCATTAGCTTTTAAAATGGTTTTAGGACCTGACATCATCTCTTCATTGAATTGAACCGAGAGGCCACCTTGTCAACACTGCTGCTTCACTGTTGACAAGACTTAGTATCTTGCAAAGCTACTTATAATAAAAGCACATTTTAATATTTCAAAATATTTCCATATAGGGGTCCATCAGGTAAAGCATGGACATGCTGGAAAATAAAACATATCTTAAACTTGGACTAGTGAAGACTAGAGACACAAGAGACTGCAGATGCTGGTATCGTGAGCAAAACACGAAACGTTGGAGGAACTCAGCAGGTCAGGCAGCATCTATGGAGAGAATGGACAGATGGCGTTTTGGGTCCGAAGAAGGCCCTGTCCCAAAATGTCACTTGCCCATTCCCTCCACAGATGCTGCCTGACTGGCTGGGTTCCTCCAGCACTTTGTGTTTTGTTTGTGAAGAGTAGTAGGGATTCCAAACAAGGAATAGCCTGGACCACAGGCTAAGGAAGTAACTTGTTGATCACCTTATCCAAGGTTTCCATGTGTAGTTTAGTTTAGAGACACAGAGAGGAGTTTGGTCAGCTCACTCAGCGAGACATGGTTGTGTACTTGATACAGTGTCTGCAGTGCTGCTAATGGACTTACTTATCCATATAAAGGCACAGCGTAGAAACAGGCCCTTCAGCCCCCTGAGCCCATACCGACCACTGATCACCATTCACATGAGTTCTATGTTATACCATTTTTGCTTCAACTCCCTATACATTAGGGGCCATATTACAGATGCCAGTTAATTTACATTCCTGGTTGTCTTTGGGATGTGGGACGTAACCGGAGCACCCGGAGGGGACCCACGTTGTCACAGCGCGAAGGTGCAAACTCCACACAGACAGCACTCAAGGTCAGGATCAAACACGGAATTTCTGGCGCTGTGAGGCAGCAGTTCTACCAGCTTTGCCACCGTGCCTTCAGTTACTATATACACCCTTTATTTTGTTTGCCCTCCCCATTTACAATTCACATCAACTTCCACGTGTGACTTCTCTGCCCATGTAACCTGTCAAATGTTACTCTCTACTCTGTCACAAAAGATGCAAGAAACTGCAGACTTCACTCAGCAGGTTAGGCAGCATCTGTGGAAGGGATTGGGCACGGTCTTTCAGGTTGGGACCCTCATCTAACTGAAGGCGGATCCCCATACAAAACATCCTCAGGTTGGGACCCTTCCTGACCAGCTGAGTTCCTCCAGCAGATAATTTTTTTACCCCTGCCATGAAAGAGCTCTACAACCCTCACCAACCTGACAACATACTTGCCCAGAAGATAGACACAAAATCCTGGAGCAGCTCAGCAGGACAGACAACATCTCAGGAGAGAAGGAATGGGTGACGTTTTGGGTTGAGACCCTTCTTCACTGTATTTGACAGACTTCCTGTATTAGGACGGCATGGTGGCGCAATGGTAGAGTTGTTGCCTCACAGCGCTCACAGCACCAGAGACCCGGGTTGGATCCCGACTGTGGGTGCTGTCTGTGCGGAGTCTGTACGTTCTCTCCATGACTGCACGGGATTTCTCCAAGATCGTCACTTTCCTCCCGCACTCCAAAAGACGTGCACGTTTGTAGGTTAATTGGCTTGGTATAAATGTAAATTCTCCCTAGTGTGTTGGCATAGTGTTAAGGGCCTGTCCCGCTTGCCGATTTGTTCGGCGACTGCTGGCATCTTATCGGTGTCGCCAAAAGATTTTGAAGATTTCAGAATCCAGCAGCGACAAAAAAAAATGTTGCGACACTTGAAAAAACAACGCGCGTCATAAGCCATCATGCCGCATCACCGCTGCATCACGCCACTAATTTTTCGTTGATTTGATACGTCAATCAATGATGCCGGCAGTCTCCGAAAAAATCGCCAAGTGGGACAGGCCCTTTAATGTTCGGGGATCGCTGGTCGGCGTGGACTCGGTGGGCAAAGGGGCCTATTTCCGTGCTGTATCTCTAAGCTAAACTATCACTATTCTCTGTTACTGCCGTGTTTGATATTTGAACAGTCCTTTCCTCAACACTTCACACTCTTCGGCTGTCTATACTCATTTCATAGTTACTCTTGCCGATGACAGAGGTTTTAATCCCATCATTTCGGGCCGGATTCAAGTTCAGGATTGTGTTTACCAAAGTAATGTTTTAACTTTCTGCCAAAATCTGAGCTTGTTACTGAGTGTGGAGTTGTTTAAAGTGGCAGCAATGAGGAAATACTATGACTGTCTCGACTGTAAAATGATATATCCTGACTGTAGTGAAGATGGCATTGCATTAAGCAGGACTGTTTAGTATCAATAGTTCATCAAACTATTAACTGCTCTGTGCAATTTAGTGTTAGGTTTTATATAGGAACCAGAGTCAGTTTAACTCAAAACAGACCTCCATTTCTGCCGTCATATATCTATATAAATGTCTAGTGAAACGGATGGCAGAGTAATGGATTATGATGTAAAATATCTCAATGCTCCTTTACCTCCACTCCCTGTTAACTCTTTGTATGCTGTACTTTTTAAGGTGACTTACATCATTACATGGAGAATTATGTTCTAGTATTCGAGGTTGAATGTGCTTGCAAGATTTAATGCTGAAACATACTGTCTGACCTCCACAGTGTACAGATACATGATAAAGGGAATAACGTTTAATACAAGAAAAAATCCAGTCAAAGCCGATTAAAGATAGTGCGAGGGTCTTCAAATAGGTAGATAGCAGCTCAGAACCGCTCCCAGGTTGTTGGTAGGATGGTTCAGTTGCTGATAACAGCTGGGAAGAAACTGTTCCTGAATCTGGAGGTATATGTTTTCACACTTCTGTACCTCTTGCCTGAAGGGAGAGGGGAGAAGAGGGAGTGACCGGGGTGAGACTCGTCCTTGATTATGCTGGAGTCCTTGCTGAGGCAGCGTGAGGTGTAGATGGAGTCAATGGAAGGTTGTGTGATGATCTGGGTTAACACAAACCAACCTCCCTTCCATTGTCTGCATCTACACTTCACACTCACCAGTTAATGCAGTGTTATGCCCCTGTCCCACTTAGGAAACCTGAATGGAAACCTCTGGAGACTTTGCGCCCCAACCAAGGTTTCCATGCGGTTCCTGGAGGTTGCAGGTGGTTGCCGGAGGTTGCAGGTAGTGGAAGCAGGTAGGGAGACTGACAAAAACCTCTGGGAACCGCACGGAAACCTTGGGTTGGGTGCAAAGTCTCCAGAGGTTTCCTAAGTGGGACAGGGGCATAACAAACTACATTTGGCAGCATTCACAAAATAGTCCCCAACTAAATCGGTCTTATAGGCTGGCTGATTTGAAAAATGAAACAAATAATTCTGACATTATTTATTTTTCTCCTGAGCCTACCTCTTTGGGGCAGCGTGGAGAGAGCTGGACTCTGTAATGAATGTACAAAATCAATATTTTATAGGTTAAGGGAACTGAGTGAGAATCTGAAACGGATGTGTTTCCTTTCACAAGCTGAATTCAACTGATTTTTTTGTCCTACTTTTGTTTGGTTTAATTTTAATTTATTGCTCAAGCCATCAGTAAAGTAAAATAGAACACTAGATCATATATTCCAGAGATTGCAATTTTCCCTTTTATTTATCTCATAGTGCTTCACCAAATGAACAAAAGCTAAAGCCTAATGTAATAGAGGGTAGATAGTTTGGCCACCTTGTAGGGACAGCAGTGATAGCAGTTATATAAGAGACTAAAGCAGCCCTGGCTTTGTAAATATAATGTTAGTTTGCTTTGGAGATACAGCATGGACTGTATCGTCGGTTACTCATTCATACTAGTTCGATGTTCTCATCGCCTTCACCACTGGGCCAGTTGACTAAAAGCCTACAAACCTGCATTTCTTTAAGATGTGGGAGGAAATCGGAGCACCCGGAGAAAATCCACATGGTCACGCAAACTCCACGCAGACAGCACCCAAGGTCAGGAACGAACGTGGGTCACTGGTGCTGTGAGGCCGCAGCTCTACCAACTGTCCCACTGTTGCCGCCTGTAGAAACAACACTAGGTGTGTTGCACGGGAACTATATTCAAATCGGAACAAAATTCTAATATGACCTGCTGGAGCAATGATAAAACAAAGGAATGAAAGGCAGTGATTTAATATTAATGCCCAGATGTATCTGGTAAAACTGTGAGGTTTTTAGTGCGACCAGGTAGAATTGAGAGCAGCCTCCAAGCATTGGTGTGAGATGGGCATCAGTCCGGGACAATGCCTCTCATGTCAGCCAGATCCCAGCAGCCGCACAACACGTTGGGTGAAGGAGAGGCCACAGGAGATGGAGAGACTCCCTCGAATTAGTTAGAGACTCCTGGTGTTCTCATCGGTGAGAAGTGCCTGGAGGTACAGCCCGTGTGGCGCGGAGACCAGGAGACCTACAAGCGGCAGTGGAGGAAGGGCCTGGCAGGAGGTGGGTCCAGCTGCCTCCACCAGCTGCGCCGATCCCCGCTCAGTCGAGCAAGGCTGCAATAAATGCTGAGTCTCTGCAGGAAGCCGAGCTGCACATTACTGAACATGGACACAGTTGTAGCAAGCGAGTTGGGTAACAGGATCAGGTAATTGCTCAGTGGCATGTTGTGCTAAATGCAGGTGCTGCTGTGGAAGGGGATGTGAGGGAAGATTATGCATCTCAGTGTAGAAAGAGAGAGAGAGTAATATCTTTGTACTGGGGAACATCCTTTTTTAGTCTGCTAAACATTCACTGAAATCATTTCCTTATGAAAACATCGAAGAGAGTCTCTCGTTTCCCTTGCAGTCAATATTTTCCACATCCAGTCCACTGAGATAAGGCTGATGTACTAGTGGGAGTTCCTCACTGGCTTCCTTCATTCTCTGTCACCTGCTGATCAAAACACTTGTCTCCCCTTGATGCTGGCTGGCATCTTTAGATCATTTTATCGGCAACACTAAAAGCACGATGCCTCGTGACACTCCTGGCAGAAGTCTTTTAAACTTTTGAAACTTTTAAAATCTTTCCCCTGCACGGAGAACCCGACCTTTCCCTGTCGGGTCTCTGTTGTCGTTGGGGCCTAGCACTGTGGAGCGGCCTCCAGCAGGAACGTCCTGGGGCTCCAGTCACGGAGCTGCGGAGCTACTCACCATCGTGGAGCTGGCCGAGTCCGGAGCTGCTGCGACCCGACCCCGGGGATTCGGAGTCTCCAACCGCAGGTCTGGTAGACAGCAACACCGGGAGCCCGCGGGTCCCTGCTGGGAGACCACTTTTCGGGGCTTCCGCAACGGCGACTTCTCCCGCCCGAGTAGCGGGGTCGAGGATGACCTGGAGCGGGGCCTGATATCATCGCCCGGCGTGGCTTCAACGGCTGCGGGACTTTGCTAGCGCCCGCCCGGGGCTCCAACAACAAGACCCGGAGTGTGGCCTTGCACCACCCGGTGCGGCGTAAATGGCCGCGGGACAATTGTTGTCGCCCGCCGGGGGCTCTGACTTGGGCTCTGACTTTGACTGACATCGGGGGGAGAGGGAAGTGCAGGGGAGAGATAAGTTTTTTTGCCTTCCATCACAGCGAGGAGGAGATGCGCTGTGATGGATGTCTGTGTAAATTCTGTTGTGTCTTGGGTCTTTTTTTTTCTTGTATGTATGACTGCAGAAACAACATTTCACTTGAGCCTCTATGAGGTTCAAGTGACAAATAAATTGTATTGTATTGTATTGTATTGTATTGTCTCGTTTATACATCAAGGGGCTTTTCCACATTGATTCTTGAACATGGGCCGTGTCAGTAGCCATGGTAGACAGGGAGGTGGAAGGATCTGTGAGACTTTGCTGAGATCTGCCGTAGATGAACCTTGTTGAGGGTTAAAATGACCTTGATGTCCATGGAAGGAATAGACCAAGCTTGAGATCATAGCAGTTGGGAGCCTTGTTACTATATTGTGCATCAAAGAGAACTGATTCTGTCTGAAGAAGGGTCTCTACCCAAAACATCACCCATCCCTTCTATCCATAGTGGCTGCCTGTCCCGCTGAGTTACTCCAGCATTTTATCTTTCTTACTGTAAGGAAGATGCTGTAAGCTTTGAACACTGTGGGTGTAGTTCCTTCCTAAATAGGAGTGGTTTTGTTTCTTGTTGATGGATTATGAATGTGACTGGCATACTGATGCTTCCAGTAATACATAGAACAGCACAGACACATGCCCTTTGGCCCATAATGTCCAGACGAAAAACAATGCCAAATTAAACACATTCCATCTCCCTGCATGTGATCCATATCCCTCCATTCTCTACATATCCATATGTCTATCTAAAATCCTCTTCAATGCCACATCTGCCTCCACCACCACCCCTGGCAGTGTGCACCAGGCACCCACTGTTCTGTATTTTAAACTTGGCCTGCACATCTCCTTTAAACTTTGCCCTTTGCACCTTTTTTTAAAGCTATGCCCTCTAATCTTTGACTCAGGTTTTCACCCTGGGGGGCGGGGGAAGGATCTGACTGTCTACCTTATCTGTGCCTCTCATAACATTCTGTACATCTATCGGGTTTGATAATGTTGTATGTTACCAGATCCACATGGAATGCTACCAGCAGTTTCACTCAGCAGTAAAATGTTGAAACAACCAAGACGTGATCATTTTAACGTGTTCTTGGGTTTTGGATGATACCTAACCAGCCTGAAGTTACACATTCCGGTCACCTGATGTGAACAGTATTCCTTGCAGAGTCACGCAACATACCCCTCCCTATCTGTGCTGTGCCTGTTCAGAATTCCCAGAGAGGTGGTGATGGTGTGGAACAGTGGCACAGCTGGTAGAGCACCTGCCTCACTGCACCAGAGACTCTGGTTCAATCCTGACTTTGGTTGCTGTCTGGGTGGAGTTTGCACGTTCTCCCTGTGGCATTGTGGACTTCTTCCAGATGACTTGATTTCCTCCCACAGCCCAAAGATGTCAATCAGTTAACTGCAGCCTGCGGCCTGCTTCAAACAATTGCAATTAGATAAGGGGGCTCCCAGACCAGCCTTCGCACATCAAGCATGGTCATAGGCATATTTGTCTATATGGCTCATTTATATATCCATGAGAGATATTCCTCACAACATTAATTTCACGGTTCTGACCTCGAGAGTTTTTAAACAATTCATATGAATAACTCTAAACAATCTGAGGTATTGGAGCAATCAGAGATGTCTTGTCAACTACAGTGTATTCGCACTATAAATTCAATGCAACCTTTTGTCAGACACAAATATCAAATCTAAAAATATCATTGTAGCCATTGAATTTTCCTTGAATTACCTACTGTTAACTCTGGTCTTAAGAGAATAAAAGCAATGTACAAAGAGATCTACAAAGGGAATGTCTCTTTCTCTTGCTGAATAAAGAGTTTTTTATCAACCAGCTCAATCCTCAGAATGGTTGAGTTCACAGGTCACAATGCTGACATAATCAAAACCAAAGCAAGGAAGTTGTACTAAACCATCATCAGTCACTGGTTAGATGTCTGTCCCAGCACCCTGTATAACTCTGGGTAGCAGGGTGGGGTTCAGAACAGTACCAAGGATGAGAGGCTTGAATTACATGGTGAGACGGGAGAATTGAATAAGTTAGGTCTTTATTCTCTGGAGCGCAGAAGGTTAAGGGGGGACCTGATAGAGGTCTTTAAAATGATGAGAGGGATAGACAGAGTTGATGTGGACAAGCTTTTCCCTTTGAGAATAGGGAAGATTCAAACAAGAGGACATGACTTCAGAATTAAGGGACAGAAGTTTAGGGGTAATATGAGGGGGAACTTCTTTACGCAGAGAGTGGTAGCGGTGTGGAATGAGCTCCCAGTGGAAGTGGTGGAGGCAGGTTCATTGGTATCATTTAAAAATAAATTGGATAGGCATATGGATGAGAAGGGAATGGAGGGTTATGGTACGAGTGCAGGCAGGTGGGACTAAGGGGAAAAAAATTTGTTCGGCATGGACTTGTAGGGCCGAGATGGCCTGTTTCCGTGCTGTAATTGTTATATGGTTATATGGTTAATGGGAGATGTAGCCTGAGCAACGTGTTGAGGGATTTAATTGTGAGGGGTTTTGATGGAGCAGATGCAAATAAATTATTTGCAATGGCATGAAGAGTAGTAGAGTGGAAATTGTGAGGGTGGACCAGCAATGACCACTGGCGATATCCTACACACCTTGCCTCTGACTGTCCGACGTTGCATTTCTTGGGCTTGGCTGTGAGCCCAGCTGGCATTGAATTCTGTAGCACACCCTGCAGGCACAGCAAGTGTTCCTCCCAATCCTCCAAGTGAATGACTAAAGGGCCTGTCCCATTGGGCATCATTTGCACGTCACGCAGGTGGCGAGCGATGATTTTGTGAATCCCAAAATCCTGGGGCGCTGCGCGCGATCACGCATCACTGCCTACGTCACCACGCACCATGCGCGCGTAATGCATGCCATGCCAGCATGACATGCGCGTCACGTAAATGATGTCATGTAAATGATGCGCAAATTACGCCCAAGTGGGACAGGCCCTTCAGTTGTCCAGGGCCGCTGCCGCACAACAGCAGTGGAGGATAATACCCATGTGCTGAGAGGAGTCGGGGCCACCATGGAGACCAAATGGAAGATCTGTGTACCTCCGCAAGACGGAGTGAGTTGAGAAGAGTGTGTTCTGCTTACTGCACTGGCACTCATAGTAGGGTGAGCAATAGGCCTTATTCCCAATAAACAAAAGCATTAGAAGGTTCCAGTCCACACAAGAGTGCAGTCCCTTGTCACCAGTGGGGTTTAGCACTGACAAACATGGACTCATGTCAGCAGCTTCCCCATCTCTCCTCTCTGTCTGGACTCCTGGGTTTACAAGGATCAGATTAATTGGTCCAATATCTAGAAATCACATCCATCTATGGCTCGTCAACCTGTGAACTCAGTTTATTCCAGAGTGCTGGTGTTTTCCAGCAACCCGGCACTCTTAGGAAGCTTCTTCTGGCCTATCTGCCGGTGACAGGGATCGGAGTGGACCTTGGAGAAGACGTGTGGTCACAAAGCAAAGACTTCACTTAATTGACAAAATGATGTGGAATGTTGCCATTGATAGCAGGGTGTTGATGAGGAGGAAGGTTTAACTTGGTGAGATGTCATGAGCTGATCTTCTTATTTTCATGTCCATCTTGTTACAAATGTTGACCTCGCTGTCATCGTCCGTCCTGAAAAGGACGCAAGCTTCCGCCGACAATCAGTGGAAGCCATCGCTTGACGCAAAGACGATGGTGGTGGTAGCAGAATTAGCTCGGGATTCTTCCTGTTTCCAGCCCCCGTGACGTGGATGCTTCTGCTATGGGGCCATGAGCTGGTAATACATGCATGACATGGAGGTGAAAAACAGATTTGGTGCTAACTTTCCAAATTGATTGCATCTCTTATAAAGGGAAAACCAGTTGCAGGCCATTGGGGCAGTAATTGGACTAATTAGAGAACCTATCAGATAGCAGCACAGACAGGATGATTTGACATGCCTTTCATTCAATGTTGGCCTTGATTTTATAATATACAACTTTTTTAAAGATTAAATAGACGCTTCTCACTTGTAGATTGTATCTCATTGAATATTCCAATAAAGCATTGTTCAAGCAGATTGCCCTGTTAATTTTCACCCATTTATCACTTCAGAGGTGAAAAAGATTAGAGGTATTTTGTTTCGGTCCCAAATTCTGAAATGTGTAACTACTATTACGTGTAGTTTGGAGGAACTTCGGCCCATTGAGTCCACATCGGCCATCGATCACCCGTTCTTTCACACTAGTTATGTTATCCGACTTTTGCATCTTCTCCCTGCACAATGGGGGCAATTTAGCAGCCAGGTAACCTAAACCCGCACAACGTTGAAATCTAGGAGGAAACTCACAGTCAAATGGAGAACTTGCAAACTCCACACAGACAAACGAGAACGGTCGGGGGGAGGGACTCAAATAGGGAAAGCTAGTAGTCCGTGTGTCAATCAGGAGGCAGAGAAGGGTAGCACTCGGACACAAAATGCAGGGGAGAAAGAAGAAAAAGATAATAAACAGAGAATACGAGGGGGTGGGTTTCTTAAATGTGTATATTTTAATGCTAGGGGCATTGTAAGAAAGGTGGATGAGCTTAGAGCCTGGATTGACACCTGGAAGTATGATGTTGCGGCGATCAGTGAAACATGGTTGCAGGAGGGCTGTGATTGGAAACTAAATATTCCAGGATTTCGTTGCTTCAGGTGTGATAGAATTGGAGGAGCAAGAGGTGGAGGTGTTGCATTGCTTGTCAGGGAAGATATTACAGCAGTGCTTTGGCAGGATAGATTAGAGGGCTCGTCTAGGGAGGCTATTTAGGTGGAACTGAGAAATGGGAAAGGTGTAGCAACACTTATAGGGGTGTATTATAGACCGCCAAATGGGGAGCGAGAATTGGAAGAGCAAATATGTAAGGAGATTGCAGATATTAGTAGTAAGCACAAGGTAGTGATTGTGGAGGATTTCAATTTTCCACACATAGACTGGGAAACACATTCTGTAAATGGGCTGGATAGTTTGGAGTTTGTAAAATGTGTGCAGGATAGTTTTTTGCAGCAATACATAGAGATACCTACTAGAGAAGGGGCGGTGCTGGACCTCCTGTTAGGAAATGAGACAGGTCAGGTGGCGGAGGTATGTGTTGGGGAACACTTTGGGTCCAGTGATCACAATATCATTAGTTTCAATATAATTATGGAGAGGGTCAGAACTGGACCTAGTGTTGAGATTTTTGATTGGAGAAAGGCTAACTTTGAGGAGATGCGAAAGGATTTAAAAGGAGCGAATTGGGACAGTTTGTTTTATGGGAAAGATGTGGATGAGAAATGGAGGACATTTAAAGGGGAAATTTTAAGAGTACAGTATCTTTATGTCCCTGTTCAGTTGAAAGGAAATAGTAAAAATTAGAAAGAGCCACGGTTTTCAAGGGAAATTGGACACGGTTCGGAAAAAGAGAGAGATCTACAATAATTATAGGCAGCATGGAGTAAATTAGGTGCTTGAGGAGTATAAAGAATGTAAAAAGAATCTTAAGAAAGAAATTAGAAAAGCTAAAAGAAGATATGAGGTTGCTTTGGCAGTAAGATGAAAGTAAATCCAAAGGGTTTCTACAGCTATATTAATAGCAAAAGGATAACGAGGGATAAAATTGGTCCATTAGAGAGTCAGAATGGACAGCTATCTGCAGAGCCAAAAGAGATGGGGAGATATTGAACAATTTATTTTCTTCGGTATTCACCAAGGAGAAGGATATTGAATTATGTGAGGTAAGGGAAACAAGTAGAGTAGCTATGGAAACTATGAGATTCAAAGCGGAGGAAGTACTGACACTTTTGAGAAATATAAAAGTGGATAAGTCTCCAGGTCCTGACAGGGTATTCCCTAGGACATTGAGGGAAGTTAGTGTAGAAATAGCAGGGGCTATGACAGAAATATTTCAATTGTCATTAGAAACGGGAATAGTGCCGGAGGATTGGCATACTGCGCATGTTGTTCCATAGTTTAAAAAGGGTTCTAAGAGTAAACCTAGCAATTATAGACCTGTTAATTTGACGTCAGTGGTGGGCAAATTAATGGAAATGATACTTAGAGATAATATATATAAGCATCTGGATAAACATGGTCTGATTAGGAACAGTCAACATGGATTTGTGCCTGGAAGGTCATGTTTGACTAATCTTCTTGAATTTTTTGAAGAGGTTACTCGGGAAATTGATGAGGGTAAAGCAGTGGATGTTGTCTATATGGACTTCAGTAAGGCCTTTGACAAGGTTCCTCAGGGAAAGTTGGTTAAGAAGGTTCAATTGTTGGATATTAATGGTGGAGTAGCAAGATGGATTCAAACAGTGGCTGAATGGGAGATGCCAGAGAGTAATGGTGGATGGCTGTTTGTCAGGTTGGAGGCCGGTGACTAGTGGGGTGCCACAGGGATCTGTGTTGGGTCCACTGTTGTTTGTCATGTACATCAATGATCTGGATGATGGTGTGGTAAATTGGATTAGAAAGTATGCAGATGATACTAAGATAGGTGGTGTTGTGGATAAAGAAGTAGATTTTCAAAGTCTACAGAGAGATTTAGGCCATTTGGAAGAGTGGGCTGAAAGATGGCAGATGGAGTTTAATGCTGATAAGTGTGAGGTGCTACATCTTGGCAGGACAAATCAAAATAGGACATATATGGTAAATAGTAGTGAGTTGAGGAATGCAGTTCAACAGAGGGATCTGGGAATAACTGTGCACTGTTCCCTGAAAGTGGAATCTCATGTAGATAGGGTGGTAAAGAAAGCTTTTGGTGTGCTGGCCTTTATAAATCAGAGCATTGAGTATAGAAGTTGGGATGTAATGTTAAAATTGTACAAGACATTGGTGAGGCCAATTCTGGAGTATAGTGTACAATTTTGGTCGCCTAATTATAGGATGGATGTCAACAAAATAGAGAGAGTACAGAGGAGATTTACTAGAATGTTGCCTGGGTTTCAAAGGTTTGAACAAGTTAGGTATTTATTCTTTGGAGCGCAGAAGGTTAAGGGGGGACTTGATAGAGGTCTTAAAATGATGAGAGGGATAGACAGAGTTGTCGTTGATAAGCTTTTCCCATTAAGAGTAGGGAAGATTCAAACAAGAGGACATGACTTGAAAATTAAGGGAGAGAAGTTTAGGGGTAACATGAGGGGGAACTTCTTCACTCAGAGAGTGGTAGCGGTGTGGAATGAGCTTCCAGTGGAAGTGGTGGAAGCAGGTTCGATTTTATCATTTAAAAATAAATTGGATAGGTATATGGACGGGAAAGGAATGGAGGGTTATGGTCTGAGTGCAGGTAGATGGGACTAGGGGAGAATACGTGTTCGGCACGGACTAGAAGGGCCGAGTTGGCCTGTTTCCGTGCTGTAATTGTTATATGGTTATATGGTTATATAAGGTCAGAATCTAACCCATGTCTCTGGCACTGTGAGGCAGCATCTCTACTGGCTGTGGCACAATGCTGCCCTTGGGCAAAGCTGGTTACATATACATAAGATTTCATGACTTTGAGAGTCCGAGGCAAATGAAAAATGGAGAATCTCGGGCAAGTGAAAACGTGGCTTAATCAGTGATTGTGCTATTTTCCTTAATTTCTGGAAAGTCACTGGGAATTTAAATCTTTGCACAACTTGTTCATTGCATTCGCATTTGACCATTGTGGCTAGAATATTAACCATTGCCTTGGGATGTGATCATTATACATATAGATCTCTTAATAAGCTTGTCTGTAGGGTATTGCCATTGAGTAAACCATAATCTCTTCTGTTGTGTGACTCATTGAAGGACAAACTTTCAGAAAACACATGGATTGCCCATCAAAGGTCTAAATTGTTGTGAAACCCATGATATTTTCAAAAGACGAGTGTGTAATGGAAAAATTATCTAAACACTGGATACACAAAAAATTGATGGGACCTCATTTATTTTCTTCATGGCTAAAGATTTGGAGTTTTGTAGAATGAAATCGCATTGCACTGAATGGGTATATAAATTATCTATTCAACAGTTGAGAAAGTAAATGAAGTAAAGACAATCTTAGTCTTTATATGTCAAAGGTTTGGTGTTTGTTCAAACTTTGCATCGGCCAAAAGGTTGAGAAACAACTTTTGATCACACAAGTTAATGCGTCACATCCAATGGATATAAGGAGCTGAATCCCTTATCGAGAAGGGTGACTGAGCATTAACGTGCATCAATGATGTTACTGGGATAGGTTGTGGAGGCCCATGCCCTATGCCCTATCCCATCCGACAAGGGTCTTGTAAATAATGGCTACAGAATCGAGGAGTGATTCAGTCTGGAAACAGGCCCTTCGGCCCAACTTGTCCCTGCTGATCAGGATGTCCATTTGAGCTAGTCCTATTTATCCCATCTCTGTCTAAAACTTTCCCATCTATGTACTTTTCAAATGTCTTTTTAAATGTGGCAATTGTATCCATCTCTGTAGCTTACTCTGGCAGCTTGCTCCATGTATCCAGCACCCTCCATAAAGTTGTCTCCAGTGTCCCATTAAGTCTTTCCCCTCTTGCCTTCAACCTATGCCCTCTAATTGTAGACTTCCCAACCCTGAGAAAATACTGTGACCACCCATCTTATCTACAACCCTCATGATTTTATCTTGTTCTAAGGTCACCTTTAGCCTCTTGCACTCCAGTAAAAACAGCTCCCCACCACTCTTATAATTCACGCCACACCCTCCAGTAGCGGCCTCATGAATATTTTTCTGCAGGTTTTCCAGCTTAATGACATTCTTCATGTAGCTGCATTACCAGATATGCAAACATTACTTCAAGGGAGGTCTCACCATTGACTAGTGCAGTTGTAGCATGACCTCCCAACTCCTGTACTCTGTACCCTGTTGAATGAAGGGAAATGCACCAAATGCTGCCTTCACTTCCAGAGAACTATGCCCCTGTACCCCCATGTTGCTCCATTCTACAACACTCCCCAAAGCGCTATAATTTACCATGTTAGCTTTGCCCTGCTTTAATGTGCCAAAATGTAACATCTTACACTTGTCAGGATCAAATTCCATTTGCCATTTCTTGGCCAACTTCCCATTTCATCTCAGTCCAGTTATGCTTCACTCTCACTATACCACCAATTTTGGTGTTGTCTGAAAATTTACCAATCATGTTAACAATATATTGCTGTACAAATTATTAATATGGATGACAAATAGCAGTGGACCCAGCACTAATTCCTGAGACACGCCACTAGTCCCAGACCTCCAATCTGAATAACAATCTTCCACTAGCACACTCTAACTCATTCCATTGCTCTAATTTAGTATGCATTTGGCTAACTCTTCTTTGATCCCATGTGATCTGACCTTCCAAACTGGCCTACTATGTGGGACCTTGTCAAATTTGTTGGAAAACGTTAATAAGTTATAGGAGCAGAATTAGGCCATTCAGCCCATCAAGACTACTCCGCCATTCAATCCTGGCAGATCTATCATTCCCTCTCAGCCCCATTCTCCCGCATTCTCCCCGTAACCCCTGATCCTTGTACTAATCAAGAATCTGTTCATCTCCATCTCAAAAATATCCATTAACTTGGCCTCCACAGCAATGAATTCCACAGATTCACCACTTCTGACTAAATAAATTCCTCCATCTCCTTTCTAAAGGTACATCCATTATTTCTGAGGCGATGCCCTCTGGTCCTAGACTCTCCCACTAGTGGAAACATCCTCTCCACGCCCACTGTATCCAGGCCAAGTTCATGGAGACGATGTCTTTCGCAGCTATCTATACTTGACATATGTCCTCCTTCTTTCCCTGACTTGTCTCAACGCCTCTGCTCAACTATGGTCACTCACTCCTGCCAGCCTCATCCATCATTCTAACAGGACCATGCTGTTCCTCAACATTCCCGATCTCACCTCTAAACGCCTCCCACATATCAGTCATCCATTCATCTACAAACAACTCTCAATCAACTTTTGAAAGTTTCTGTCTAATAGAATAGAATAGAATAGAATGCCTTTTGTTGCCATTCAACAGCTTGGTTTGAACAAAATTGCATTTTCTTCAGTCTTATATTACAAAAAAACCCAAGACACACAGTTTACACAAACATCCATCACAGTGAATCTACAACACCTCCTCACTGTGATGGAAGGCACGAGTCTTATCTCTTCCCTTTGTTCTTCTCCCGCGGTCCAGCAGTCCAACTGCAATGTCGAGGCGAACTGGGGCTCCCGATGTTAAAGCCCCCGGCGGGCGATGGTAAGTCCCGCGGCCGTTAAGCCGCGTGGGTCGATGTTAGGCCCCGCTCCGAGTCCTTTAAACCCCGCGATTCCAGCGGGAAGTCCGAAAAGCGGTCTCCCACCAGGGAACTGCGAGCTCCCGATGTTCCTGTCCACCGGGCCTGTGGCCAGAGCCCCCAAAGCTCCAAAGTCGGGTATTCAAAGTCTTCAATGCCTTCAAAGTTAGCTTTGCTCCAACTTTGCACTTTAATTTGTGGACCAGCCCTGCCTTTCTTCACCTCCGGAAATTGGAGGAACAGCACCTCATATTCCGCCTGGGCAGCTTGCATCCTGATGGCATGAACGTTGAATTCTCCCAATTTTGCTAGCCCTTGCTGTCTCCTCCCCTTCCTTAACCCTCGAGCTGTCTCCTCCCATCCCCCTGCCCTCGGGCTCCTCCTCCTCCCTTTTTCCTTCCTTCTCCCCCCCACCCCCCATCAGTCTGAAGAAGGGTTTCGGCCCGAAACGTCGCCTATTTCCTTTGCTCCATAGATGCTGCTGCACCCGCTGAGTTTCTCCAGCAATTTTGTGTACCTTCCTTTCTTCAATACTATTTCATAACTAACAGTGCAAATGAATGGTGCAAGCTCCTCACTCATTTCTTCTTTAAAAAAACTTTTTTTCTGGTGCAAAAATAAACTTTAACCAGCCATGTTTCCTTCAATATAATAGCCTTTTAATATCAAAGGACTTTTCATTACTGAGAATTATCAATCTTATCAGAACTTCTGGATTTGAAGCCTAACTTAAAATAGAAAAAAAGAAATTTGCAGCATAATGGAATTCGTGACCAGACTTTTATTCCTCAGCTTCACCAAATCTATTTTATTTTAATTAAATTGCTAATACTTCTTTGAATGATTAATCTTCTGAGAATGATGGGACTTTGACTTTTAAGGTGGACTTTAGGCCAAATGCATCTTCCATCGTGTCCTTTCACTTCAATGTATAAAGGTGTAATCTGTAATCATGGTCAAATCATTCAGCAATTTTATACAGAGATGAATCATTCTGAAAACTGAAATGCCATAGGCCCTGATTCATCAGATTATCTAATGCCACGAATAGAATGGCGCTGGAGAAGATTTAAAAAAGCTATTTTTAACCTTCGTAGGTAATAAGAATGCAGCATATAGGCTCTATAATACCGTATGTTTACAAATTGAGAACAAAAATCCTGGCTGTAACAGGAGTTGTCACCTTGTTGGAGATAGTATCTTTTAGAGTAAGTTGCGTGCGTGCGGGAGAGAGATTAAGGCAGTTAATAAAAATGTTTCAAAAATCACCAAGACTTCAATTAAAATATTGTGCAAGAAGTGAATGTTTGCGGTGGAATATTCCACTCGGGTTCGGCAAACCCTGTGGAAAGTGGCACCATTATGTTTAGAGTCCTAGATCTATCCAGCAATGAAACAGGCCCTTTGGCCCAAACTGTCCATGCGGACTAAGTTAGCATCCTGGGCTAGACCCTTTGCCTGCATTAGTTCCTCTGAACTCATCCTATTCATATATCTGTCCAAGTGTCGAATAAAAGTTGTAATTATATCTGCTTTTATAGCTTCTGGCAGCTCGTTCCAGATGCGGACTGCCTCTGAGTGGAAAAAGTTGTCCAAGAGACCGCTTAAACCTCCCCCTCACAACCTTATGCCCTCTAGTTTTATAATCCTCCACTCTGGGGGAAAGAGACTGTGTACATTCACTTTACCCATGCTCCTTGTGATCTTACACACATCTAAGATACATCAGTCTCTTGTGCTCCAAGGCAAATAGTCCCACAGCTTCTCCCTTTAACTCAAGCCTGCTAGTCCAGGTTAAATCCTTGTGAATCATTTCTGCAACCTTTCCAACTTAATGACATCCTCCCTATAGTTGGATGCCTAGAACTGCACACTGTACTCCAAGTGTGGTCTCGCCAATGACTTGTACAACGATGTCCCAACTTTTGCTCACAAAACCTTAGAATAATTTCAACTGTGAAATAAAGGGATCCTGGACTGTGCAGAATGTTCTGAAGAACAAGAATATTCTCCCCACTCATTATTTCAGGTCCACTTCTAGCTCTAGCAGCTTATTTCATGTACCCTCTTTAAAAAAAATCTTCATCAGATTCGTGAGACACGACTTCACACCCATAGCCATGCCCACTATCTCGAATCCAGTTCTTGCCAATCCATATGCTGGTATATCCTGTTCCTTAGATTCCCCTCCAACAACTTTCACACCACCGACATCAGGCTCACTGGCCTGTAGTTCCCTGGCTTATCCTTGCTGCTATTAATAAACAGTGATAGAACACGAGCCACCCTTCAGTCTTCTGCTGAAAATGATGCAAATATCTCTGCAACGATCTCCTCTCCTTGTGTCTCTGCTGATCATTAAGGGAACTTATTCTTCCTCAGGCCACCCTTTTCACTCTTAAAGTACCCGTACGATCTCTTGGGATTTGCCTGCCAGATCCTCTTGTGCTCCTGATTTTATTCTTGTGTATCCCTGCACTTCCCATACCTACAGAGGCATTCCTTCCGACTGCCTAAATGTGATAGAAGCTTCTTGTTCCCTGACCAGAGCCTCAACGCCTCTATTCAGCCAGAGTTCCCTAAACCTGCCAGTCCCGTTCTTCACCCAAACAGGATCATGCTGCCTCTGGACTCCCGGTTTCTCATTTTGAAAGCCTCCCACTTGCCAATTGGCGTCTCTTCACGTTCCCGCCTCCAAAATCGTCCTTGTCCCAATTGCGAACCTTCACCTTTATGGGCAGTCCCACCCTTCTCCACAGCTGCTGGAAAATTAATCAGATTATGGTCACTGTGCTCCTCCAATGTCACCTCAGCCACGTCTCCTGTCTCGTTCCCCAAGAGGAAGTCCCATGTTGCCTCCTCTCCAGTAGGGTCCGCCATGCATTGTGTAAGGAAACTTTCTTGAACGCATTTAACAAATTCCATCCCATCCAAGCCCTTTGCATTACGGGACCAACCCACTCAATATTATGGAAGTTGAAACCTCTAATGAACTCTACTCTATCATTCTCCTAGATTGAGGATGAACAGGATCCCTCTGAGCTATTTTGAAGGAAACCAGGGATGTTAACAATGGCAAAGTCAAATTCTCACAACATCTTTTGATCCCTATCACAATGCTGTTACTGTGACCATGCCGTGTGTCTAAATTAGCTGCCATGTTCCTGATGTTACACAAATCCTATTTCAATTTGTTTTAAAGCTTGTATTTTTGGAGGTTCTGATAAAATTCTTCTTCTTGCGTTTGTGGCAGCAGAGGTTATGCAACGTTCCCCCAGGCGCTGTCGCCAGTTCAACATGCTGTCGTGGAGGACCGTGGGGTCTACCCTTCCACCAGGGGGACGGAGGACAGAGCAGTCGAAAATGACGGGCTGCGCTGTTTGCTGGCCCGCTCCACACACACACGCTGATGAACGCAGCCCCCAGCGATGCATGTTGTCGCTGAACCTAAATGAACCTAAAATGTGATGGAGCAGTAATAACAACGAAAGAATTGTGAAAGGCATTATTGCAGTGTTTCTATAAATCACAGGTGTTATTTTGAAAATCTGAGCGTTGAAGATGCCTTCATGTAGACCAGGCCTCCATTCTGTGTCACGGTTGCTCTGGACTGAACACGTCAAACCGAAGACCATTAAGATGCATCACACGCTGCAGTAGCAGAAGTGTCACCTTGAGTTCTTTCACAGTCTTTCCCATGGGCCATATTGCCTAACAGTAAATTAGAATGGCATGCATGTTCGACAAGAAGGTTCCGTGCAGGAAAACCATGCAGGAAACACTTGGCAATTATTTAAATCAATGCCGAGTTAACAACCTTTTGAAAATTGGAGTATCGGTCGCTAAAGTATTCTCGATAAATTGATTTGCCTTCCTTCTTTCGTGCCCCCCTAGGTTAATGCTTGTATTTACTTCCCCTTTCAATATACCAAATGATTCCAGGGAATTTCACATCAATGTTTGTTGGTAATGTTTGACACTCGCTACATGAAGGGGTTTTGAGGGGGTTGCGGGTGATATTTACTGTACTGAAGCAGGCCAATTGAAAAAAAAAAACTGGTCTAAACCAGTGTTTGTTCATTACAAGCATTGCCCACTCTCATTTGAATTCCATCAGCATCTTTCCTTTCATGATTTATCCAACTTCCCTGCCTGATACTATTAAGGCATTCACCTCTATTTCTCGATGTGGTAGCAATTTCCACCCTCTCAGTTAAGGGCGCCTCTCCTGAATTATTCATTAGAATTATTTGTGGTTATTATATGTGGTTCCTAGTTTTAGTTGAGATTTGGTTTAGTTTATTTATTATCACATTTACCGGGGTAAATAAGCAATTCTTTGCATGCTGACCAGTCAGCGGAAAGCCAATACATGATTACAATTGTGCCTCTCAGTTTATAGATATATGATAGACACAAAAAGCTGGAGTAACTCAGCGGGGCAGGCAGCATCTCTGGAGGGAAGAAATGGGTGACTTTTCGGGTCGAGACCCTTCTTCAGACCCAAAACGTCACCTATTCCTGCTCTCCAGAGATGCTGCCTGTCCCGCTGAGTTACTCCAGCGTTTTGTGTCTATCTTTGGTTTAAACCGACATCTGCAGTTCCTTCTTATACAGATACATGATAAAGGGAACAATGTGAATAACGTTTAGTGCAAGATAAAGTCAGTAAGGTCTGATCAAAGATAGTCCGAGTGTCTCCAATGAGTTAGATAGTAGCTCAGGACTGCTCTGTAGTTGTTGGTGGGATGGTTCCGTTGGCTGAGAACAGACGGGAAGAAACTGTCCCTGAATCTGGAGGTGTGTGTTTTCACACTTCTATACCTTTTGCCCCATAGAAGAGGGAGGTTTAAATTCATAATGGTTTTTGTTGATGCCCAAGAGATATAGCGGTGGTGGATGTGGGGATAGCTTTGAGGGGAGTTTTGTTGAAATCCTTTGGTCTATTGGAGTGAAGGACAGTTGTTGACCAAAGGTTATGGATGGGAATGAAAGTTGGGAAGTGATTATAGTCTTCTGGAGAAATTTAAATGCTGCCATACAAAAGCAATGCTATGACCAGTTAGGTTTTGAGGTACAACATGGAATCGGGCCTTTCGGCCCATCGAGTTGATACCGACCATTGATCAGCAGTTCAATTATTTCCCATTTTCCCATCCGCTCTCTGCACACTAGGTGCAATTTAGTGGCCGATGAACCCATAAAACCTAGATGTCTTTGGGATGTCGAACGATACTGGAGCACCAGAGAAAACCCACCCAGTCACAGCAAAAACGTGCAAACTCTGCACACAGCACACATAGTCAGGATCGAACCCAGGTCTCTGGCACAGTGCTGCCCTGTTAAAATGGAGATGACTGGACAATTCCACTGGCAATTAAACTTGATAACCACAATCCTGCCAGATTGACGTTTATCGATGACATTTATATGTAACTTTCTTTCACGTAGTGCATTCCTTTGGAAAAAATACCTTGCTTTTTATTGCGATGAGTTGCTTCAGCTTTTGTCCCCCCTTCCTTTTCTCTTTAACCATATAACCATATAACAATTGCAGCACGGAAACAGGCCATCTCGGCCCTACAAGTCCGTGCCGAAAAACTTTTTTCCCTTAGTCCCGCCTGCCTGCACTCATACCATAACCCTCCATTCCCTTCTCATCCATATGCCTATCCAATTTATTTTTAAATGATACCAATGAACCTGCCTCCACCACTTCCACTGGAAGCTCATTCCACACCGCTACCACTCTCTGAGTAAAGAAGTTCCCCCTCATGTTACCCCTAAACTTCTGTCCCTTAATTCTGAAGTCATGTCCTCTTGTTTGAATCTTCCTATTCTCAAAGGGAAAAGCTTGTCCACATCAACTCTGTCTATCCCTCTCATCATTTTAAAGACCTCTATCAAGTCCCCCCTTAACCTTCTGCGCTCCAGAGAATAAAGACCTAACTTATTCAACCTAAATCTGTAACTTAGTTGTTGAAACCCAGGCAACATTCTAGTAAATCTCCTCTGTACTCTCTCTATTTTGTTGCCCCTTGGCACATTAATTTAATTGACTGCACAATAGACATTGCTTTAAATCGTACACCCCTTCCCACATCCAATTCCCAACTCGTAGTGTTGTCAATAACTATTGCCTTTCAGGTGAGGATATAGGTGTTGAATAGCAAGGAGGCAAAGACAGTTGACAAGGGCAGGATGGGGAGTGAATGGGACGGAATATTAACGGTATTCTTGGAGGAGAGCAGCTTCATTTCTGAAGATCAGAGAATGAATTCTGACCTCTGTTCTAGTCTTCAATGACAGCACAAACACAAAATCTCTGCTCCATGCATTTCTCCAATCTCCTGGAATTTAGAGGCAGGCACGGAGCATTTAACCAACACCACACTCTTCCCTGTTAACCCGAGTCTGATCACATCGACATGAGTCTGATCAGAGGAAACACTTTTTCTCACAGAGAATGGTGAGTCTTTGGAATTCTCTGCCTCAGAGGGCGGTGGAGGCAGGTTCTCTGGATACTTTCAAGAGAGAGCTAGATAGGGCTTAAAATAGCAGAGTCAGGGATATGGGGAGAAGGCAGGAATGGGGTACTGATTGTGGATGATCAGCCATGAATAGAATAGAATAGTTTCTTTATTGTCATTGTAACATGAACCATGTACAACAAAATTTAAAAATGTCAGCCAGTCAGTGCACCATTCAAACATTTCTAAAAGCTAACGATACATACAAGGTAAAATATTAAAAGATAAACAACTAAATAAATATCACGAAAATAGCACGCATGATCACATTGAATGGCGGTGCTGGCTCGAAGGGCCAAATGACCTACTCCTGCACCTATTGTCTATTGTCTATTGTCTTGCCTTGCAAGCAGAACAAGGTTTGCTCGACACCAAGGCTGACAGCTTTAGATCACCTTCACCCCTGCAATATGTTTCCGATGTTGAAGGGACTGTCCGTTTGCGACTGTGCCAGATTCCAAAGTTAACCAGCACCTCAATACAAACTAGTCCCCTCGTGATTGCAGACAACTGATGGGTTGCTTCAGTTACCATTGCATCCTTTTCCTAACAAGCTGGTGAAACCCTTTTAAAATGCTGAATGGTGGCACAGCTGCAGAGTTGCTGCCTCACAGCACCACAGACCCAGGTTTGATCCTGACTACGGGTGCTGTCTGTACAGAGTTTGTCCGTTCTCCCTGTGACCTGCGTGGGTTTTCTCCGGGTGCTCTGGTTTCCTTCCGCAGTCTGCAGACGTCCAGCTTTGTAGGTTAATTGGCTTCGGTAAAATTGTAAATTGTTCCGAGTGTGTGTCGGATAGCGTTAATATGCGGGGATCACTAGTCACCACGGACTCGATGGGCTGAAGGGCCTGTTTCCGCACTGTATCTCTAAACTAAACTAAAGCAATGGGAAAAAAAGGCCCACCTTGTACTGAAATGACTCCTACTTGCTTGCCACAGTTCAATGAATTTGCTACCCATTGAAGTGAGAAAGAGACGTTGACAGTCAGGCCTGATTCCTTTTGGATTCTGCTTCCATGATGATGCACAATGTCTACAGGTCTGTGCAGGAGCCGTCACTTGCCCAACAGGGGTGGGGTGGTGATTTGTCCATCTCATTTAGCATTTCTCTTCATTATTTCTTTGTGCAGAATATTATTCAGCGCAGGCCGCCCTGGGGATTTATAACAATTAAACACAGATTTCATGCCTGATTTATAAATGGAATCATCGAATCCTGTTTATCCAAGATTTTAATCACAAATGCAAGGTAAAAGGCAGCATGTTACCATCAAGTCTTTAATGTATACCAAGTCTATCCAGTCTTTCTTCATAAGACAGTCCTGACATCCCAGGAATCAGTCTGGTGAACCCTCTCTGCACTCCCTCTTTGGCAATAATGTCCTTCCTCAGATTTGGAGACCAAAACTGTACGCAATACTCCAGGTGTGGTCTCACCAAGACCTTGTACAACTGCAGTAGAACCTCTCTGCTCCTATACTCAAATCCTTTTGCTATGAAAGCTAACATACCATTCGCTTTCTTCACTGCCTGCTGCACCTGCATGCCTACTTTCAATGACTGGTGTACCATGACACCCAGGTCTCGCTGCATCTCCCTTTTTCCTAATCGGCCACCATTTAGATAATAGTCTGCTTTCCTGTTTTTGCCACCAAAATGGATAACCTCACATTTATCCACATTATACTGCATCTGCCTTGCATTTGCCCACTCACCCAGCCTATCCAAGTCACCTTGCAGTCTCCTAGCATCCTCCTCACAGCTAACACTGCCCCCCAGCTTAGTGTCATCCGCAAACTTGGAGATATTGCCTTCAATTCCCTCATCCAGGTCATTAATATATATTGTAAATAGCTGGGGTCCCAGCACTGAGCCTTGCGGTACCCCACTAGTCACTGCCTGCCATTGTGAAAAGGACCCGTTTACTCCTACTCTTTGCTTCCTGTTTGCCAGCCAGTTCTCTATCCACATCAATACTGAACCCCCAATACCTGTGCCAACTGCAACTATATTCATAAATATCTACAAGTTGCAGGGACACCAACAAAACCTATTCTGAGTTTAAAACAAGGAACCACATCTAATAATACCCACAAATAATTCTAATGAATAATTCAGAAGAAAACCCTTTACCACGAGAGTGGAAATTGCTACCACATTGAGAATTAGAGGTGAATGCCATAACTGTCTGTGGTCAGAGGCATTGCAGTACATGGGAAGGCCAGTTAGCCCAATGAGTCTACGCTCCTCTCCACAGATGAGTCCCTCTCCTCCACTCTCCTCCCAGTACACCTGCAAGTTTATTCTGGCCAAATGCCCATCAATTGCCTGAACCTATTGTCCCCATTCCCATCAGCTTGGCAGAGCTTCAGAATATTACCTCTGCTGTGATGCAGGGTCCCGACCCAAGACATTGACAATTCCTTTTGTATTCTCTGTTGTTGCTCAACCTGCTGAGTTCCTCCAGTGGCTCAGATCATCACCACTAGTGCAGAATGCTTCGCCTCTCATCCTTCTGTAGATCTTACCAGAATCTTAAGTCCATATTCTGAAGGGTCACCATCTCAGTGTTTCTCTCTCTCTCTCTCTCTCTCTCTCTCTCTCTCTCTCTCTCTCTGTCTCTCTCTGTCTTTCTCTCTGTCTCTCTCTCGGTCTCTGTCTCTCTCTGTGTCTTTCTCTCTGCCCTGTCTCTCTCCCTCTCTCCCCCTCTCACTCCCTCTCTCCTTCTTTCTCTCTGTCTCTCTCTCTCTCTGCTGAATATTTCCACCAGGTTATTTTATTATTATTTTTATTTTCAAGGCAATGCTATTGCTGAGGCATGCCTCCTCTTCCAGGTTTTTGAGCAGCTGGTCTACAAATAAAATGACAACCATAGCCTGGTGTTAATCTGCAGGGACAGGTCGTAGAACAAACTAAAGTAACTAAACAAAGCACAACTCACCAGCTGGAGACCCAGCCCACGGGAGCCAAGAACATGGTGTATATCATGAGTTGTTTTACTGGCACATCATCTGAAATGTAAGTTTGTAATTGTGACTGGATTAAACGACTTTATTGACAAATAATTTGGTGCTTTTTTCACCATGCTGGTTCTTCACCTGTTTACAATGTGAGTGTGAGCCCAGTTAGTTTTTTCCTGCACATTTTACTGCAGTATTTGCTACTTGGATAACCTGACATGGCCCTTATTCCTCCAAGCTCCTCTTATTTGTATATAAAGCCCTTAACGGGCTTGCCCCCCCCCCCCCGATATCAAAAATCTTCTAACCCACCATTCTACCTCCAAGTCGACTGACTCGGGGCTACTGACTAACCCGCGGTCTCGGTTTAAGCTCAGGGGTGACCGCGCTTTTGCGGTTGCAGCACCTAGACTGTGGAATAGCATCCCTCTCTTCATCAGAACTGCCCCCTCCATCGACTCTTTAAATCGAGGCTCAAAACCTATTTCTACTCCTTAGCGTTTTTGAGCCCCTCTGAGGGGGTGCAGTAAACTGTTTATGTATGTATTGTTTGGTCTGTCTACTGTTGTATGTATCAAATTAGTACAGGTACCTGCACTGATGTGAAGCACTTTGGTCAACGTGAGTTGTTTTTAGGTAGACAAAAGTGCTGGAGAAACTCAGCGGGTGAGGCAGCATCTATGGAGCGAAGGAAATAGGCAACGTTTCGGGCCGAAACCCTTCTTCAGGGAGTTGTTTTTAAATGTGCTATACAAATACAATTGACTGATTGACTTCCCATCTAGGGGCTAGGGCATGTTTCTGTTTATGTACTTTAACCATTACCCCAATCCCCTGGACTGGTATAATGACATGGCTCTAAGGCGATTTGTCCTTGTGCCTCCAGTTTGTGTTCCTAATTTTCCATTTTGGGCCATCACAATTCTTTAACAAAATTCTACCCACTTTGTCTCCCACTCCTTGCAAAGTAACTTTCTCTCAACCCCCCCCACGCTGCATTTCCTCAATTGCAAGAATGGCCTTCCTCAAATTCGGAGACCAAAACTGCACACAATACTCCAAAATGATCTCACCAGGGCCCTGTACAACTGCAGAAGGACCTTGTTGCTCCTATACTCAACTCGTCTTGTTATGAGGGCCAACATGCCATTAGCTTTCTTCACTGCCTGCTGTACCTGCATGCTTACTTTCAGTGACTGATGACCAAGGACCCCAGATCCTGTTGTACTTCCTCTTTTCCCAACTTGACACCATTCAGATAATAATCTGCCTTCTTGTTTTTGCCACCAAAGTGGATACCCTCACATTTATCCACATTCACTGCATCTGCCATGCATCTGCCCACTCACACAACCTGTCCAAGTCCCCCTGCATTCTCATAACATCCTCCTCACAGTTCACACTGCCACCCTGCTTTGTGTCGTCTGCAAATTTGCTGATGTTACTTTGAACCCCTTCATCTAAATCATTGATGTATATTGTATATAACTGCGGTCCCAGCACCGAGCCTTGCAGTACTCCACTAGTCACTGCCTGTCATTCTGAAAGGGACCCGTTAATCCCTACTCCCGTTGTTTCCTGTCTGCCAACCAATTTTCTATCCATGTCAGTACCCTACCCCCAATACCATGTGCTCTAATTTTCCCCACTCCATCTCCTTATTGTGGGACCTTATCAAATGCTTTCTGAAAGTCCAGGTACACTACATCCACTGGCTCTCCCTTGTCCACTTTCCTAGTTACATCCTCAAAGAATTCCAGAAGATTAGTCAAGCATGACTTCCCCTTTGTAAATCCATGCTGACTCGGACCGATCCTGTTACTACTATCCAAATGTGCCGCTATTTCATCTTTTATAATTGACTCCAGCATCTTCCCCACCACTGATGTCAAACTGGTCTATAATTCCCTGTTTTCCCTCTCCCTCCTTTCTTAAAAAGTGTGATAACATTAGCTATCCTCCAAACCACAGGAAATGGTCCTGAATCTATAGACCATTGGAAAATGATCACCAATGCATCCACGATTTCTAGAGCCACTTCCTTAAGTACCCTGTTATGCAGACCATCAGGCCCTGTGGATTTATCAGCCTTCAGTCTCATCAGTCTACCCAACACCATTTCCTGCCTAATGTGAATTGCCTTCATTTCCTCCATCACCCTAGATCCTCTGGCCACTAGTACATCAGTGAAATTATTTGAATCTTCCTTAGTGAAGACGGATCCAAAGTGCCTGTTCAACTCGTCTGCCATTTCCTTGTTCCCCATAATAAATTCACCAGTTTCGGTCTTCAAGGGTCCAACTTTGGTCTTAACTAATTTTTTCCTCTTCACTGTCCAAGTATCCTGGTAAACCATATCTACAAATTGTTTCCATTCATAAGTTTTGCTCCAGTGTTGGTGTGAACCGTGCTAGTAGCAAAAGCTTCCACGCATTTAGAGAAGGTATCTATAATAACGAATATATATTCCTTCCCTGCTTCATTAGGTAACTGTATTAAATCTATCTGCAGTCGTTCACAAGGTTCATTGCCTCTCTTCACATGAGTTTGGCAAATTTGTGCTTTTTTCCTAACTTGTGCTACTGACAAACCGCACATCCTATGCAGTATCTTGCTGCTTTGGAAGAAAATCTCAGCGCATCCCCGAATTTATATATTAATATAATCATCCCTCACCATCTTCTTGCTCACGTGACTTTGCTGTAAACAACAGCCACTAAATAGCGGAGCATTGTTTGGGGACAACAGATAAACCTTTGGGCATGGGCCAAATCTGTTCAGATTTCTCACATGCCCCTAAGTGACGCCATCTCTGTGGTGCCATTTTTGGGACAGTTTCTTGGGATCCGTTGGGATTCCAAGAGAAATCATAAGATAAGGGGAAGAGTGGAGCACACGGGGCAACCCACAGTGCCTCCTTGTGGCCCAATCAGCCATATCATTTCCTTTTGAGACCAGACCTATGGCACATGTATGGGCGGCACATTTTATCACAGCTCGCAGAAGGACATCAGCAAAAAGGCCATTACATGTGTGGGCTCCTGCAGAGGTGATTTGTGTATATGGCTCCATGCCACGATTCCAGCTGTACTAACATGGCGTGGGAATGTCTTTAATCAGCGGGTAAAGTGGTCAATCAGTACTAAACAGGACCTTTTTTATTTTGAGACTGTGACACGAAGCTTGTCAAATCTATCTGTATATGTTGGTCTGCAGCCTAGACACATTCTCCCATTTAACACACCAACTATCTGATCCTGCTGTGATTTACAGTTCCCAATCAGACAGTCCTTATACTTTGTGCAATTAATTGTTTAACAATCTCCAGCGTTCTCTGGGAACCATGAGCCCCTTACCCACCAATAAATCCAAAAAAGGAGTCTATGGCAACTGAACTAATGTCCTTGACGGTCTCTTGCAGAGATCGACACTTGTTTGCTTTCTCGATGAATGCCGCCCCGAGTGGTCCAGAGTTAACCATACAACCATATAACCATATAACAATTTACAGCACGGAAACAGGGATTGTTTTTAAATGTGCTATACAAATAAAATTGACTGATTGACTTCCCATCTAGAGGCTAGGGCATGTTTCTGTTTATGTACTTTAACCATTACCCCAATCCCCTGGACTGGTATAATGACATGGCTCTAAGGCGATTTGTCCTTGTGCCTCCAGTTTGTGTTCTCAATTTTCCATTTTGGGCCATCACAATTCTTTAACAAAATTCAATTTAGAGAGGATGCGTCATCGCAAGTTGCAAATGAACCCCCGGACAGCCCGTAAAAGAAGCCTTCAAGGAAATTGTTGAAAAGAAATTGGTGAAGGTTGAGGGAGGCAAAGTTGAAAGGAGATGAGCGGGCTAAGTATTTGTTAAACAGGGCGAGGGGGGGGGGGGTGGGCGGAGGCATATGATGTTTAAGAGGGTTATGGAGAGACAGGATTTGAGTATAAGAGCAGAGAGGTTCTACTGCAGTTGTACAGGGTCTTGGTGAGACCACACCAGACTGATTCCTGGGATGTCAGGACTTTCATATGAAGAAAGACTGGATAGACTCGGCTTGTACTCGCTAGAATTTAGAAGATTGAGGGGGGATCTTATAGAAACTTACAAAATTCTTAAGGGGTTGGACAGGGTAGATGCAGGAAGATTATTCTCGATGTTGGGGAAGACCAGAACAAGTGGTCACAGTTTAAGGATAAGAGGGATGTCTTTTAGGACCGAGATGAGAAAATCATTTTTTACACAGAGAGTGGTGAATCTGTGGCATTCTCTGCCACAGAAGGTAGTTGAGGCCAGTTTATTGGCTATATTTAAGAGGGAATTAGATGTGGCCCTTGTGGCTAAAGGAATCAGGGGGTATGGAGAGAAGGCAGGTACAGGATACTGAGTTGGATGATCTGCCATGATCATATTGAATGGCGGTGCAGGCATGAAGGGCCGAATGGCCTACTCCTGCAGCTATTTTCTATGTCTATGTTTCTATGGCACATGGATTGCAGGGGATGGAGGGATATGGATTACACACAGGCAGATAAGAGTTGACCTCGTTGTCCTATTGGCACAGACATTGTGGGCCAAATGCCTGTCCTGTGCTGTATATGCGATGTTCTATGTAGCCTATGATCCTAACAGGTGAGTGGGATATATATTTTATCAGTGTTAACAAAATGGGCTATCCCTGTGGTAACCATTGTTATACAGTGCAGCTTCCCTGTAGACCATGAAGGAATGGTGTGAGGTTTGCTTGCACAATTGGGTACACATTGCTTACAATATCCCTTACAACATTGATCAGTGTCACAATCCATGATAAGGCACAGTGCCATGTACACTCCGTGTTAAAACTCCTTTCATTCACTAAGTGGAGATCTGTGTTTGAAGCAGAGGGCAGTAAGTGCTCTCCTCTCCTCTCCTCTCAGGGTACCGCATGTCTGTTGGCAATTGTTCAGCACTGTGTCTTTATTAACCAACCACTTGAAAGCCCAGCTCGCCACACTCTTCCAGATACCCCTGTGATGTGGGCACAGAATCACCTTCATTGCAGCCAGCAAGCTTGTGATTTACACATCACAGCTCGTGGCATGCTGAGTTGCTGCGTCTTTGATGGCGGAAGAGAGAGGACACGCTGGTGAAGATGAAAGGAAAAAAATAGTTTTAAATTCATACTGAAATGTACAAAGAGAAAAGCAGATGAGGGAGGCCACTCAGCCCATTTAAAGCCTCCTCTCCCAGTTCATGGACAACTCCCACTTTCACCAACCATTTGTATCCTTTGTGAAGATAGTTTTCTGACAACAAGTCCAAACGTTGCACACACTTTGGACTGAGAAATGGTCCTGGAATCTGCACCTTCCCTCAAGCTGCATATTCACTATCTCTTATCAAGTTAAACGCAAAATGCTGGAGTAGCTCAGCGGGTCAGGCAGCATCTTTGGAGAAACGGAATAAATGACGTTTCGGGTCAAGACCTTCTTTGGTCAAGACCTTCTTCTCCATAAGATGCTCCCTGACCCGCTGAGTTACTCCAGCATTTTGTGTCCACATTCAGTGTAAACCAGCATCTGCAGTTTTCCTTCCCACACCTCTTATCAAGTTATCATTTCAGTTCAAACTTTTATCACAGTGGAGAAGTGAATTTCATTTTTAGTTTCAAAAGAAGAGAGATTACGAAGAAATACAAAGCTCTGGGTGCACATTAGGTGAAAGCAAAACTCGGCAGGTTAGGTGAAATATGTGGAAATAGAAATACTTACCATTTCATTCTGTAGACCCCCCCCCTCAACCTTACGATCCCAATCTCAATATGAAATTTGGACAAGGTTTTGATTTGTTGGAGAGATCAGCGGTGGGAATAAAGGATGAATCCAGGTTTTGTGTTCATGTGTATCTGAATCCAAAGCTCGTATTCCTCTTACGATGGAGGTCTGAGCTACGGAGAAGCTGAAACATTTGGGATTTTATCCTTGAAACTAAACGCGAGCAAAAAGCAATCCCAACCTACCTTTATAGGCGGTCACGGTGGCGCAGCGGTAGAGTTGCTGCCTTACAGCGAATGCAGCACCGGAGACCCAGGTTCAATCCTGACTACCGGTGCTGTCTGTATGGAGTTTGTACGTTCTCTCCCATGACCAGCGTGGGGTTTCTCCGTGATCTTCGATTTCCTCCCACACTCTAAAGACGTACAGGTTTGTAGGTTAATTGGCTTGGTGAATGAAAAAATTGTGGGTGTAGGATGGTCTTCATGTGCGGGGATCACTGGCCGGCGCGGACCCGGTGGGGCGAAGGGCCTGTTTCCGTGCTGTATCTCTAAACTAAACTAAACTAAACTAAACTAAACTAAACTAAACTATAAACTCGAGTGCTCTATTCTGTATTGCACACCACAGACTTCATAAGGTTAATCAATCAAAATGTGACAGACCCAATGAAAATTGACCAAAGAAACACGGTCATAAAGGTAGGTTCTAAGGATAATATTACAGAGTGGGTTAAGCTTAGAAAGATGATTCCAGTGATTATGTCTAGGCAACTGAAAGATCAGGTGCCAGTATGGAACATAGACCAGTCCAGCACAAGAATAGGCCCTTTGGCCCGCAAGGGTTGAACATGATGCCAAAATAATCTAATCTCATCTGCTTCCACATGATCCTTGTCTAAACGATGGAGAAAAGGAAATTGGGATGAGCAAAAGCTGGAGTTGAAGAAGCAATATGTTCCTGTAAACCATACGGGAGCGATTTCAATGTAGTTCAGACATACTTTATTGTCACGTGTACCTAAGTACAGTAAGATGCATTGTTTTGCATACAACCTTGTAAAATCACACAACAAATATCACCAAGGCACTACACAAGTGCCACCTTGTTTGTGGCCCTGACAAAGTTACAAAGGTTCACCGAACAGCCATATCTTCTGCCGACCGCTGCATGTGGCAACAGGGCCCTGCTGGGTCCCCCCTTCATTCTCAGCAACCCCATGCCTGATACCCCTTCCTTTCTGAATGCCATAGGGAATAGGACGGCTGTACAACGATTGAATGAGTGACAGTCAACTATTGGTATAAGTTAAGATACTTTTATGCTCCGTAGTAGAGTTATGAGGAGGAATTGTGCTGTTATATTCTGTGATGGGGAACCAGGCTTGGAACCTTTTGAATGGGCTAAATAGCAATCTTCCAAATCTATCTTCAAACTGCTTTTCTTCATTTAATTGATCAAGCTCCAACCAAAATGTTCGTAGTCATAGAGTTATACAGCACAGAATCCGGCCATTTCACTCAACTTGCGCAAACTTATCTAGCCTAGTCTTGTTTGCCTGCATCTGGCCCCTATCCCTTTAAGCCTTTCTCACCCATGTACCTAAGATAGACACAAAAATCTGCACAGGCAGCATCTCTGGAGAGAAAGAATGGGTGACGTTTTCGGTCGAGACCCTTCTTCAGACGTGTTCCGGTGTGACATCAACGGTCTCAACTTTTCCACTCACTTTACCTCCTCCAACCTCAAAAATACAGGTGCCTTCCGTCCATGTACCGACCCCAATGTCTTTGCATACAATTGAAACACAATCACTGGTGAACATTCAACCCAAGTTGAGATTTTCCATGCTTCCAAGTTGTATTGGGGACTTGTCTTATAATTTCAGCTATTGAAAAAACTGAGATGATATGGGGGTCATGGGTGGAGCTGACTGTTGGCATCACGGAGGGCAACATCTGCTAGAATATTTCCTCTGACCGCCAATAATATCTGTGGACAAGCTACTAATATTATTACTATTGAAACATATAAGATTGTTAAGGGTTTGGACACGCTAGAGGCAGGAAACATGTTCCCCATGTTGGGGGAGTCCAGAACCAGGGGCCACAGTTGAAGAATAAGGGGTAAGCCATTTAGAACGGAGATGAGGAAACACTTTTTCTCACAGAGAGTTGTGAGTCTGTGGAATTCTCTGCCTCAGGGGCGGTGGAGGCCGGTTCTCTGGATACTTTCAAGAGAGAGCTAGATGGGGCTTTTAAGGATAGTGGAGTCAGGGGATATGGGGAGAAGGCAGGAACGTGGGACTGATTGGGGATGATCAGCCATGATCACATTGAATGGCGGTGCTGGGGCCGAATGGCCTACTCCTGCACCTATTGTCTATTGCCTATTGCCTATTATAGGTATTAATATTAATGAGGGACAGATTAGCGTGGTTTGATATTCCCAGATTATTAATAGACAAGCACTTAAATGCAAAAGTAATCAATTGAGGCGAACAGGTTGTTTATGTTTGAGCACCAAAGAGATGGCGGAAAACTTGAATAAAAACACTGGAATTATTTAGGAACCATTTGAGGACAGAGATAGTTCATGTTCACATTTAAAAAGTTCACAGAGAAACAGAGTCAGGTTAAATATTCTTCAACAGCTTCGGGATGGTGAGGAAACAAATTGGTTTAATGTTATAGAGAAGGTTATGGTGGGTGTGAACTGAACAAAGAGAATAACTGATAAGGTGAGGCTGGTATTCTCAAAGTGAAAACCTATGTTTACAAAGCCACCTGATTAATAGATGAATGAGATAAATTAGAGAGAGTGGATTCTAAGCAGTTGAAATGCAGATCTCCAGAGATGCTGCCTGTCCTGCTGAGTTACTCCATCATTTTGTGTCTACCTTCGACTTAAATCAGCATATAACCATATAAACCATATAACAATTACAGCAGGAAACAGGCCATCTCGGCCCTACAAGTCCATGAAGAACAATTTTTTTTCCCCTTAGTCCCACCTGCAGCATATCTTCCTTTCTGCACAAAATGCAGGTCGGAACTTTACTAAACATGAAACTGAATGGAAAATACTGGAAATGCCCAGTTGATCAAACAATCTCTTTGGAGAGAGAGAGGAATCGCATGAATATTGCAGTTGGATAATCTTGCAGCAGAATCAGCCATTTCTAGTGCAAGGGGGAAAAAGGGAGTTATCTGAAATGATTGCATTGGATACAGTGTCCCCAGGGCTACAAGATGCCTGATGGAAGGTGAAATGCTGTTCTTCGGGCTGATGCTGGGCTTCGTTGGAACAGTGAGCGGGCGGATAGATTGAAGTGGGAAGGAGAATGAAAGTGACAGGCAACTGGAGGCCCCGGGTCACACTGGCGGTCTGAATAGAGGTGCTTTGCAACATGGTCACCGATCAATGTTTGATTTCTCCAATCTGGAGGAAATGAGTTTTTGTTGTTGAGCTCCAGCAAGTGCCAGTGAACGAGAAAATGATGAATAAAACGACCACTGGTTCTCTGCACCCAAATGTTTCACTCACAGAACAAATACACTTTTATTTTCCTTTCTTCTCTCCTCTTCCCCCCCCCCCCCCCCCCCCCCCCCCCCCCCCCCCGCACCCCTCCCTACCCCTTCCATTGTGGCCATTTTGTTTTTATAAATCCACACTCCTGCTGGCACTAGCTAATTATCTGCATGATTTAATTTCCTCCATATTGGACTTGGCCAAGAAGATACCAGGTGAGTTAAGGGCCTGTCCCACTTAGGAGACCTAAACAGCAACCTCTAGTGACCTTGCCCGCCACCCAAAGTTTCCATGAGGTCACCGGAGGTTTTGGCCACTCTCCCTAATGGTCGAAAGCGGTTTCCGCGTGGTCGAGGCTTCATCTAGGTTGCTGCTGTTTTTTCTTCATGATTAAAACCGGTCATGACTAAAAATTGGTTGCCGTTTTCAAAATCGATCAATTTTTAGTCGCAGGTCTAGTCGAAGCCGGTTTTCTTCAAAGTCGAGGAAGGTTTTCAACATGTACGTGGGAGGTGGTAGGAGGTTGCAGGTCACCTTGACCTTGATTTTTTTTTTGGGTGGCGGGCAAGGTCACCAGAGGTTGCTGTTTAGGTCTCCTAAGTGGGACAGGGACTTAATGTTCACAAATGACCCAGCTGGAGTGGAGTAGAGCAGCTACTTTGGAGTGTGGGATTAGAAGGGGAATTTCAGATATGCTTCCCATATTGATTTGTTTTCCAAACTGTATGGACCAACATCAACAATAACAAGGTGGCTTCTCCAATTGAATAACTTCCTACCGCTCAAAAATGCTGCATTCTCTTTGTCCCGAAAGTAGGATTTGCTATTGAAGACAAGAGCCTTCCCTGTCAGCAAGGCTCACATTCCCATTGGGGGATGAGATGGAGAAGGGAAGCCTTCAATCCTTAACCCACAATGGTTGACTCCTTTTGCTCACCGAGTCAATCTAATGTTCCCAAAGCTTCAGTATCTTTGTCCAATTTTGTCCAGGGAGTTGTGAGTCTGTGGAATTCTCTCTCTCATGGGGAATGGGAATTTTCTGGCTGTTTGATGTTCCATTGAAACTGCGATATATAGAAGATGCAGCAATATCATTGAAATTATTTATATATAGACTGAGAAACAACCACGTCAGGCAGAGAAAAATACACCATTATCCAGATCATAAATTAAATATTGACGCCAAACATACACGCTATTACTTTATTCCCTCGGGTTATTTTAAATGAATGAAATGCCAATAATTATTACAAATCTGGAGTCGAGCAAGCATGCAGAGTTGTCATTTATGTGATCACACCACATCCTTGGGAAATTAGACAATAGGTGCAGGAGTAGGCCATTCGGCCCTTCAAGCCATTCAATGTGATCATGGTGGATCATCTCCTATCAGTACCCCGTTCCTGCCCTCTCCCCATATCCCCTGACTCCGCTTTTTTAAAGAGCCCTATCTAGCTCTCTCTTGAAAGCATCCAGAGAACCATTTTGGATTTGAGAACCAAATACCATTGGTATTCACTCTAATCCCAATGTGTACCTTCAACAAATGCATTGTGATTGCTCTCTTGAGCCACTCTGAGAGTTTAGGTTACTTTGTACCATGTACCAAGGTACAGTGAAAAGCTTTTGCTGCATGCTAACCAGCCAGCGGAAAGATCACTACATGATCATGCCCAACTTTGCAGATTCTACCTGCAAGAGGGGACAAGAGCAGCAGGTGCATGGGGCCAGCAAGCAGGCAGGTCTCCACCAAATATTACCCTGACTTAGAAACATATCAGCATTATTTCATTGTTATTGGGTCTAAATTTTGGAACACCCTAGTCATAATAAGGACTGCAGAAGTTGAAGAAGGCAACTCATCTCCGCCTTTGGCAGGGCAATTGGAAATGGGCAGCAGATTTTGTCCCCGTTTGCAATGCCCAGATAGTAATACAACATGGAAACAGGCCCTTCGGTCCAACTCATCAATGCCGACTAAGATGCCCCATCTAAACTAGTCCGAATTGCCTGCATTAGATATCCCTCTAAACCTTTCTTATCCATGAAGTTGTCCAAGTGTGTTTTAAATGTTATTGTACCTGCCAATGAGAAAATGAACAGGGGGTATAGTCATTCGTTATAGTGCTACATCCTCGATAGATTCTGCCTGAATGGAAAAAGTACTTGAAAGATCCTTAACTATGCAATCAAACTGATGTACTAATTGCCACTAGAAGAAGCAAATCTCAAATTTTAAACATGTTCAGATGATTACATGAACATTAAACCAGGCTTAAAAGAGGCAAATGTGCATTTGTGAAACGGATAATAGTTTCTCTCTGACTGACTGACTTCAATCCATTCCACCCTCAGGCTGAGAAAAGATGGAATCACTTGTAAAGGTGGGGAACCCACTGTGGAACTAGGAGCATATTGCAATATTTCACCAAGATTTCTGCCAGATCGTGCACTCGAACAGTAACTGAAATGAGAACTGGGACAGCAAAAGGCTTCTGACCTGTGAAAGATGGCTGCATGTGAATCTTTGCTTGTTTGTTCTGAAACAACATGAATGGCACTGTATTCCACAACAGGCTGTACTCTTGTTGAGTTGCTAATGTGGAGACGGAAGAATTATTGGAGATAATATAACTGAATAGCTGAATGACTTGAAAGGTACAGGATGGAAACAGCCCTTTGTCCCACTGAGTCCACGTAGATCATCGATCACCCGTTCACACTATTTCTATGCTATTCCACTCTTGCATCGACTCCCTGCACATCAGGGGCAACTTAAGGGCCTGTTCCACTTGGGCATCATTTGCACGTTAGGCAGATGGCGCGTGAAGATTTTGTACATCCCAAAATGATGGGGTGCCGCGCGCAACCGCGCAACATTGCCTACGCCACCATGCGCCATGCACCATGCGCCATGCACCATGCACCATGCACCGTGCACCATGCGCCATGCACCATGCAGCATGCGCCATGCAGCATGCACCGTGCACCGTGCAGCATGCACCATGCACCATGCGCCATGCACCGTGCACCATGCAGCATGCACCATGTGCCATGCACCATGCGCCACGCGCCACGCGCCACGCGCCATGCGCCGTGCACCGTGCACCATGCAGCATGCACCATGCAGCATGCACCATGTGCCATGCACCATGCACCGTGCACCATGCACCATGCACCATGCGCCATGCACCGTGCACCATGCACCGTGCGCCATGCACCATGCACCATGCACCATGCACCATGCATGCGTTGTGCGTCGTGACGCGTAAATGATGCGCGAATGACGCCCAAGTGGGACAGGCCCTTTACAGAGGATAATTAACCTACAAACCTGCATGTCTTTGTGATGTGGGAGGAACCTGAGTAACCAGGAGAAACCCACGTGATCACAGGGAGACCATGCAAACTCCACACAGAGAGCACCCAAGATCAGGTTTGACCCCGGGTCTCCGGTGATGTGAGGCAGCGGTTCTACCACCTATACACCACTGTGCCACCTTCAAAAACACGTAATGAGTAATCCATGATCCTGATGGGGGATAATTTTCTTACATGTCCACTGTGTTAGAGTTTGCCTCGAAATGCCATTTAGAGATTGAGAATGATAAATGTGCCGTGGGAAATTCTGAGTAATCACACTAGTTGCTGCTTTGTACAAATCCCTTTAAATCCGCGCACATGCCTGAAAGAGCTGACGCTGCCTGTCCTCGGAGATTGCTTTGGAAAGCTAAGTAAGCTTCAAAATCCATCACTCTTAAATGTTTGGTCAAAAGCCAGAGACATTAAGCGCACAGGTTATGAGAGTTGTGCTGCGTCTCCACCCTCTAATTAATCGCTGATATTGATTTGAAATTAGATTACCTGGAAGGGCAGGCCATTCGGTCCAACTTGTCTGTGCTGGACTTCACACCTCCTGCCTTCTCACTTGCCCAGTAACATCTCATTCCTTTCTCCCCTCTCACATAATTAGCTTTCCCTTTCGTATATCAATCCTCTTCACTTCAACTCTGTTAGTGAGCTACACAATCTGACGTTATTTTGGATTCAGATATTTCTCTTTAATTCCTCATTGAATTTATCGGGCACTATTGTGGTGGGCGGCACAATGGTGTAGCTGTAGAGTTGCTGCCTTACAGCGCCAGACACCCGTGTTCGATCCTGACTACGGGTGCTGTCAGTATGAAGTTTGTACATTCTCCCCATGACCTCTATGGGTTTTCACAAGATGCTCCAGTTTACTCCAACACTCCAAAGATGTACAGGTTTGTACGTTAATTGGCTTCTGTACATTGTAAATTGTCCCTAGTTTGTAGGAAAGAGCTAGTGTGCGGGGATCGCTGGTCGGCACTGACTATGTGGGCTGAGGGGCCTGTTTCCGCGGTGTATCTCTAAACTAAACATCCTGACATCTATCTAATCGACCCTTCAGGTCAGGTCGGGAGGGAGTTCCCCCCACCACGGGTACCATGTATTCCCGCGCTACCTGCTCCATGGTTGGATAGTCGGCGACTAAACCGTCTCCCCCACCTGGTTTGCCAAGTGAGGAGGGGGCTGTGGACCCCCAGCAGGACCAAAAACAAAATCTGTCAATGGGTGGATGAGCTTCTAGCGAACCAACGGCCATCCACACTTCAGTAGAAGTTGCGATCACTGTCATACGTAGCATTGTAAGGAACGATGATAAAGCACACACACACACACACACACACACCAAAAGTCCTGTACTTCCAGCGGTGGAAGTCCGCAGGAACTGGAGGACAGAGATGTGTGGTGCGTCCGTCACCGTTCCCGTCGGAAACCTGCACCACTGCGTCGCTAATGTTTTCACCGATGATGAATGAATGAATGAATGAATACCTTTGTAGAATTTTAACATCGCTCCCATCACATATCTCCAGGGCAAGATGCTCATTCAGTTTAAGAAATTAGTAATTTGATATAACTAACGGCAGTTAGAATGTATGTGACCTTGAAGAAATTTCTGTATTCAGAATGAAAATTAAGGGTAAAAGCAGTGTGCAACTGAAATTGGTGGAAATGACTCAGTAAAAGCTGTAAGTAGAATATCTTGCAAAGATAGAATCGGTTACATTTCTCGTTTTGTGTTAAATCCTGCCTTGGGTTTTAATGGTTGACACACTTTTGCCAACTCATTGTCTTGGTTTTATACCTTCTAATCAATTATCCTTCATGTTCCTTCTTAAACATGTGTCTACTACCCTGCATGTATACTTTCCTCTGGATATAGTCAGAGTTTTTGCACCTCACAGCTGAAAACACCGCTAATATATTTCTAGACTACATTCAAAATGGCCTTTGGCAGATGGTTTCCGCAGTTTATCAGGTAGGCTTCAAAATTAATCCCTTGTGCATGGTGCAATGTGTGTTATATATTTGCATCAGCACATTTCCCTCTGCCTCTGAAATTCATCCCATTGAAGTCATCCCCGGCGTTGTTGCTTGGAGATGAATTCCTAGGCACTAATTCCAGGTGGATTTCAGAAATGTCTCATTCTTGCCATAGAGACTGCCCAATCCCAACGATTCAGGTTATATGAACAAGGCACAAAGTGCTGGAGCAACTCAGTGGATCAGGCAGCACCTCTGGAGAAGATGGATGGGTAATGTTTCTGGATGGGAACATTCTTCAGAAAAATGGATCATTCAGACCCTCAGACTATTAAGCCATTATTATTACTACTATTAGGTCTCGTCCTTATCTGGGTTGCCTTAAGTCCTCATCCCTTGAACTCCCAGTTTAGTTAAGCACCCTCAATCTCACCTCCAGGCTCCAATTACCTTGACGTCCATGGCATCTGGGTGGTTTTGAGGTAGTCCAAATGGAGCAAGGGTTTAGCCTGTGGCCAAAATTACGTGGGACCAATGCATTTACTCACTGAGACATCAAAACGATTTTTCATCAAGTTTAAATGGATTGCCATTAAATTGCTTGGCCCATGGGTTTTTTTGCAATCTCAGTACTCTCCATTTCAGTAATACTTTACTCAGGTAAAACACACTTGGACCACAGCTGCCAACAGAATCGCTCTCTCCAGCTTCCACATTCAATCAGTTTATTGCAGCACATTGACCTTAATCTTGAACCTTGCTGGTTAGTAGTTTAGTTTCTACAGCTGCATGCTTGGCGTGAACCATTAGAAAAAAAAAACCAACTCCTGGGCAGAGCTGGAGAGCTGAGAGCAGCATAACGCCCCATTACTCATCTCTGTAATCCGTACAGAGCTAATGTCTAAGCCGCGACGATTAGCTCAAGGTTTCTTGCTGATCCGAGTTTTTCTCCTGCCTGTGGTTCAAAATTCCATAGGTCTACAGGTGGAAAATGCGCAATGACTATCTGATTAAGTCTCTCGAGTGGAAATGACACTGGCAGGATGCCACACCTCAAGTGGCATGGAAGTTAATGGGTGTGGTGTAGCATACAACACGCTACCATAATGATACTGTTGTGAAATTCCACATCTTCCCAAAATAATCTGAGTTTGTTGTGTTGGCACAATTAAAAAAAGTATACAGGAAGTTATGCTATGAAACGTGTCTCCATAACATGAATTGGATATAATGTGAGTGATGAATTTGGGAACATTATTTGAAATATACAGGCTGATTTGATCAGGAATGAAAGATACACTTAAAAGTGACTTTGGAAATTGACAAACAGGAAAAAAAGCTGCCTTGGATTTAAACTGTATAGGGAAAAACTGTTTCCTTGTAACCTCTCCACAGTTATCAGATAACACATGCTGTTTTAACCATGGATGGCCATGGAAATTGGCAAGCAAATTGACACTTGTGCAATGACGCTCTATTAAACAATGGAACATACAGCCATTATTATGTTCAACTTGCAGTGACAAAATTAAATGTATTGCTACTGAAAAGATCAATATTTTTGAAAATCCTATAGGAAAAATAACTTTGTTGTCACAAGTCTGAAACTCTCTAGCCCCCAAACCCATTTCCCCCATTTGAACAATTGATTTTATAATGTGATGTTCTATAACATGAGGAATGCAACTACCAAGTTCTATTAGAACCACCTGCCGGTGACCAGAAGATTATGGACTGTGAATGTGTGTATTGTGGAGTCAGGGAAGCCACTAGATCAGTAATGACTACACAGGCACTTGTAGTAGGGGGAACTCGCGCAATAGGGTTTATTTCCAATCTTGAACAATAGTATCTATAAGATCCAAGTCCACCTTGTCATCTGAGAGGAGGTGCCGGCAACTTGGATTCATCCTTGCAGCTTTCCCCCACCCTCTAGAGGAAGGACTGGCAGTCTCAGGTTTGTCCAGGTGCGCTCAGTCTGCTTCTAAGCCTAGAAAAACAGAAGCACAGGTAGCATGGTGTCTTCTACACTATCTCTCTCTCCCTCTTTTCCTGCCCTCCTTTCTCCGCCTCTCATTCCTGGCTGAAACTCTACGCTTTAAGGGGTAGGGCTGCTGAGATCCAATAACCATTAATGTGGCCTCAGTTTCCTCTAGAGTGCCGGTGTTTTTCCAGTAGTCGGGCTCTATTTGTGGTGCTGATGCTAGACTTCCTCTGGCCTGTCTATGGATGATGGGGATCGGAGAGCATGCATTAATTTTAGGGAATCAAAATGTTTAACTTTGTGCAGAGAAAGCTAATCAGTGTGATGCAGAAATAAGACTACTTTCACCCCACTAACAGCAATATCATTTAATGACAAATCAATTATTGGGCACTCTTAATAGACACAGCCTATCCTTCTCAATCACGCACCACTCGAGGCACTTGGATGTAGTTAGCAAGCATTGCCTCCTAGTGTACTTTGCCTCCTTTGCACTTTATCAGTTTATTTATTCATGTGTGTATATATTTATATAACGGTATATGGACACACTGATCTGTTCTGTAGTCATGCCAATTATGTTCTGTTGTGCTGAAGCAAAGCAAGAATTTCATTGTCCTATCATACAAACATAGAAATTAGGTGCAGGAGTAGGCCATTCGGCCCTTCGAGCCTGCACCGCCATTCAATATGATCATGGCTGATCATCCAACTCAGTATCCCGTACCTGCCTTCTCTCCATACCCTCTGATCCCCTTAGCCACAAGGGCCACATCTAACTTAAATATAGCCAATGAACTGGCCTCGACTACCCTCTGCGGCAGAGAGTTCCGGAGATTCACCACTATCTGTGTGAAAAAAGTTCTTCTCATCTTGGTTTTAAAGGATTTCCCCCTTATCCTTAAGCTGCGACCCCTTGTCCTGGACTTCCCTAACATCGGGAACAATCTTCCTGCATCTAGCCTGTCCAACCCCTTAAGAATTTTGTAAGTAAATTTGTAAGTATCAGGGACACATGACAATAAACTCTCTTGAATCTTGAATCTAGTACCCTCTCTGTGTTACCACTGATCATTCCACAAGTGGTGAAAATAACTACAGCCCACTCCCACATCAGACAAATAATACATTTCAATGCCACCCACAAGTAGTTTTATCTTTAAGAGACAATATTGTGCCTGATTACTGCAGAGAGGTTACAAATATTATTTTTTTTCCAGCTGTACTATTTAAATCCAAGCCAGCTTTTTTTCATCTCATAATTTTCAAAAGCAAATTTAAACTAGTTCTTTAGTTCATGATCAAAATTACATTATAATCAACGGAGCTATTCAGTAGAAAAATCACTTCAGAATTTTAAAGAGATTAATTAAATTAAAAAATAATTAAATGGATGTAAAAACCTTTAGGTTATAAAGATTAATTAAAATCTTGAGTGAATGTTAACCATAGAGCTGCTGCCTCACTGCACTAGAAACCCAGTTCGATCCTGAACTCAGGCACTGTCTGGTTAGAGTTTGCACGTTCTACTTTGCATCCCAAAGCTTTATGAGTTTGTAGGTTAATAGGTCGCTGCTTTAAAAAAAAAATGTCCTGATGTTTAGGGAGTGGATGAGAAAGTTGGATAACAGTGCTATATTTAAGAGGGAGTTAGATGTGGCCCTTGTGACTAAAGGGATCAGGGGGTATGGAGAGAAGGCAAGTACTGAGTTGGATGATCAGCCATGATCATATTGAATGGCGGTGCAGGCTCGAAGGGCCGAATGGCCTACTCCTGCACCTATTTTCTATGTTTCTATGTAACAGAGGTAGTGTGAACAGGTGATTGATCGATGGTCAGCATGGGCTATAGGGCTGCCACACTATCTCTCAACCCAATCGATTGCATCGGATTTAACTCCTTTGCCTACCTTCAAAATAATTGTACAATGAGATATTTTGAATCTTTCCGAGATAGCAGAGTTCAATGTTTCATATAACTGTGTAGCAACCATTCAGTGTTGCTCTTGAAAGTCAGATGTATTTAATCATCGTATGTACCAATGATAAATCAAGGAACATCTTTCTTGCAGCAGCATGTGGTCTATAAGCACCACATACACACAGGTAATATTGTGGCGTCAGGGACTATTCCCAGTAGGGGGGTGAACTCACATGATATATTATTTACAGTGGTAAGAAAGACCAGTATTGCATGGGGCGCTGTCCCTCACCATCAGAACGCTTGTGCAATAATGATAAGTGGTGATCGCTGGGTTGTCCTGGCAGCTCAGCCCTGGTCTGCAAAGAGGAGGAGGCATGGTGATCTCCAGCTTCTTTCTGCAGTTCACCCTTGCCTTGAGAAGAAGCACTTGTGGCATGGCTCAGCTTTGGGGTTGAAGAGGCAACACAGGTGGTCTCTGGATTATCCTGGTGGACACAGTCTCTCGTTGTCTCTGGGCTGGAGGACGTAATGACATCTTAGGCTTGCCTTGGCCACTCGGTCTTTACCTCAGGAGAGACGCTGGATGTGGAGGGTTTCTTCCCGGCAACCCAGTCTTGACCACACTGTGGTGCTGGTGGTCTCAGGTTTGTCCCAGTGGATCCGTCTTCCTCAAACCTGTGACGGGAACACAGCTAATGGGCAAGCAGCCCACTTTGTCTAACTTCCTCACTCTTCTTTCATCCTCTTTCTCTCCTGCCTCTTCTTCTCTCTCCCTTCTCTCCAGCTTCTTCTACTCTCTCCCTTCTCTCCAACTTCTTCTCACCCTTCTCCCCTCTAGAGAGAATGCCTGGGTTTTATAGGGAGCAGGTTGACAAGATTCAAGTGGCCAACCAATATCAGCAAATTGGACCTATCTGTTACCAATGGTTCTGGGGATTGGCCTTTCCTGGCCTGTCAGCCAGTGACAGGGACCAGGGCAGCACTCAAGGAAGGCGGCGTAGTCACAGTATAGCACAGAAAAAAAAATCAAAGCAGTAAATTTACTACTTGTGCAAAATAATCTGAAGTCAACTCTGTCCAACTGAGGATGTTCATAGAAGTTCATAGTTGAGGTGAGTGTTCAAGAGCCTGATGGTTGCTGGGAAGAAGCTGTTCTTGAAGTTGGTGGGCATGGTTTTAGGACTGCACTACCTTGCTTGCAATGGTAGTCGTGAAGGAAAGTCCAATCAGGGCGATGTGGATCTTAAATGATATTGTCTAGCTCTTTGAGGAAGCACCTTTGGTGGTGGAGAGGTGAGTACCTGTGATAGATCAGGCAGTGTGTACCACTCCTTCATTCCTGGGCATTTGGAGTTGCTGAACCAGGCTGTGATGCAACAGTTAACATGCTCTCCATTGTACACCTGTTGAGTTCAAGTCGCTGGAGTGAAGTTTGGATCCATACCCCTTTGATTTGGAGAAATAGCTATCGACAAAATGGCAGCTGGTAATCAAATTGTCAAGGTTGTAGAAAACAATCAACAATCAATAGTCATTTTCGTCTCCTGAATTGTGAAGGAAATACAGATTAACTCCTGACATCCTGAATGGTCTGTGCACTCTCTCCCCAGCCACTCACCATTTTAACTACATTGCACATGGGCTCATGGATACTGTTTGTTTAATGGTAAAAGCTAAGTACGTTTTCAGAAACCTCTGACGTAAATTTCCATTGGATTTTTTTTTATGGGTTTCCCATTCATTAATTCCTCTGCTCATGTTCCAGGAACAGAACTAGGCCATTTGACCCATCATGTCTATTCCACCTTTCAATCATGGCTGATCTTTCACTCTTAACCCCATTCTCCTGCCTTCTCCCCGTAACCCCTCATATGTTTCTATGTAGTTTTTGTTATTTTTTGTTGGGGTGTGTGTGTTGGGGGGTGCGGGTGGGTGTGGGAGGGAGGGGGTAACTTTTAAATCTCTCCCTGCACGGGAGACCCGACCTTTTCTTGTCGGGTCTCCATTGTCGTTGGGGCTGCAACGAGGAGCGGCCTCCAACAGGAGTAGACCGGGGACTCTGGTGCCGACGACTCACCTCACCGTCGCGGAGCTGGCCGAGTCCGGTGCGGGTGGAGCGGTGGTGGAGCGCTGCTGCTGCTGCGGCCCGACCTCCGGAGATTCGGAGGCTGCAACTGCGGGTCTGGCGGACGGCGGCACCGGGAGCCCGCGGGTCCCTGGAGGGAGACCGCTTTTCAGGGCTCTCGCAACGACTTCTCCCGCCCGAGTTGCGGGGTCGAAGAGCTCCTGGAGCGGGGCCTGATATCACCGCCCCGCACGGCTTGGAATGGCCGCGGGACTCTGCGAGCGCACGCCGGGGGCTCTAACACCAAGACCCGGTGTGCGACCTTGCACCACCCGGCGTGGCTTTAATGGCCGCGGGACAATCGCCATCGCCAGCCGGGGGCTTTGACTTTGACTCTGACATCGGGGGGGGGGGGGGGGAGTGCAGTGGAGAGATACGTTTTTTTGGCCTTCCATCACAGCGATGTGATGGATGTTTATGTAAATTATGTTGTGTCTTGGGTCTATTTGTTTGTAATGTATGGCTGCAGAAACGGCATTTTGTTTGGACCTCAAGGGGTCCAAATGACAATTAAATTGAATCTTGAATCTTGAATCTTGAATTAGTGAGTTAAATTCTCCTTCAAGACCTTGTAATCATTAAAAATATTTTGATCAAACTCCGATAATCCATCTGATGTGAATTTGTGTTATCATTTTCATGCACACCAAATATACACGACATTGGTGTTATTACTGACTGTAGCATCAACATTGAGTGTAGCCGACTTCTGACTGCAGGCAAGGCCCTTCTGCAATGACCTTGGTGATGTAGTGTTCGTACAATGATCCTTTCTTTTTATCTTGTACACTCCGTTGAGCTTTTTTCTTTAATATAGTAGTACGTGGATTTGGATAAAGAATGATAAGACACCAATAAAAGCCCTGCTCCTCCATTTAACACTGGGATTTATAGTCAAGTACGGCAAATGGCATTAGTGCAAGTGATAGTTACGCTGAAGGTTGGTATGGACTTGGTAAAATTGGAAATTATCCCTTGTGAGTAGGATAGCCAAATGTACAAAGGATCGCATATCGGCGCGGACTCGGTGGGCTGAAGGGCCTGTTTCCATGCTATATCTCTAGACCAGCCCTGTCATCTCCCCCTCGCAATCTCTTTCTGCTTTGCAAATGAACACAATTTAAATGTGTGTTGCTTTTGTAAAGAGCAGAAACAGCAGAAATAGTTATAACTAAGTTTATCCTTACAGAAAGGGAATGGTGTTCTGAATTTTGCACTTGTTAGCGGTGCTTCCAAGGGCTGGTCTAATTCAGTTTAGATTTCCCTTTTCACTTCTGCGCTGGGAATCGATATGATCTGGTTGTGGTACTCAACTCCCCAATGATATTGCATCCCTTATGGCTCCTTCAGTTCTATGTCACGTTGGTTCTCTTTCAGGCCACCTTGCCTCTGGGTCACGAGGCTGTAGGTCTGAGCTTGCGCTGCATTTTGAAAGTCTAATCGAGATCGACACATTAGAGCCACAATGAATGCCTGTGCGATTTTTAAATCCATCCTTTGGTCAAGCTGAGTCCTTACCTGTCTCTTTAATTCAACGAATCATTAAGGAACCCAGGGCACAATTTAAAGAAATGCATGGAATTTTTCAATTCTCCTGGTCAACCAAGAGGTATTCACTTCTAACTTATGATGTTGGGCATAGGATTGCTGGTGCTGAAGGTACAGAAGCTTGAAAGTGTACACCACCAGACTCGGGAACAGTCTGATTTACTTCTATAATCATGTCCTCTCATAAGCCAGAGCACTGTCTGATTTAGAACAAAGATAGACACAAAATGATGGAGTAACTCAGCGGGACAGGCAGAGGTTACCTCTAATTTACCTCTATTATGTTTGATTTATTTGGGATGGATGTGCTTGAGAGGCGTATGAGGCACAAGGTGCAGGTCATCCTGAAAAACCCCGGGCATCCCCTCCATGTAATTCTGGAGAGTCAAAAGAGCACTCGGAACAACAACCGGTTCCTCTCCCTGCCCTGTAGAATGGAGCGGTTCAGGAGATCCTTCACCCCTGCAGCCATTAGGTTTTATAATTCGGACCGCTAGGCTGTAGGGGGATGCATTTTTGCAATTTTTAATTTTTAATTGTTAACTATTGGTCTTTTTAAGTATTTATTGCTCTCAGGTAGTGTCCACAGTGTATTCTATGTATTTTTTGTCTGCATTCGTTTTGAATCTGTGGGTTTGTTGGTTGGGGGCTTCTGGACATCTGAATTTCCCTGAGGGGATCAATAAAGTATTTATGATTATTATTATTACCTTTATCCCATTGCGGACATTGGACCTTGCCAATGGAACTGATCCGCTAAATTGCTGAGAACTATTTTCTGCACTCTGTATCTTCCACTTTTGCTCTATCTATTGTACTTGTTTGAACTGATTTGTAGCTATGTATGGTATATCTGTTCTGTTTAGACAGCATGTAAAACAGAGCTTTTCACTGTACCTTGGTACATTTGACAAACTTAATATTAAGTTATTGCACTAATAAACCTAAACCTAACATTAAGTAATTGCACTAAAATAGTCAAGAGACTGTGCATCTACCCAATCTACCCCTCTCATTTTATACACCTCTATAAGATCACCTCTCATCCTCCAGAGTCCCAGCCTACTCAACCTCTCCCTATAGCTCCGACCTTTGAGTCCTGGCAACCACCTCGTAAATCTTGACAACATCTTTCCTATAACTTAGTGGCCAGTACTGAATAGGGTACTCTAAATGCGGACTCACCAACATCTTATACAACTCCAACACAACCTCCCAACTTCTATACTCAATACTGTGTCTGATGAAGGACAGTGTGTCAAAACATGAAGGCCAATGTGCCACAATGGTGTATGGTTTGGAAAGGAATCGTACATCTGCTGCTCTTGGTGGTAAATATCTTGGGCTTGGAGCACTGTGTCGGCAGTCCAGGTGATTAATAATCATGCATTTTGTGGCTGGATCAGCTACAATGCATCTGAGACTAATGTGGAGAGGGCAAGGAGATCCTTACTTGTTTTTCTGGCTAGGAAAAGAAGGATTCAGAGCAGAAATGTAGAAAGTAGAGGACATATGGATGAGAGGCCTGTTAACTATTGTGGAGGAAAATACTTGATTAAGGGCGTGCGGCATGGTGGCGCAACGGGAGAGTTGCTGCCTTCCAGCCCCAGAGACACAGGTTCGATCCTGACTACTGATGCTGTATGTATGGAGTTTATACGTTCTCCCCATGACCTGCGTGGGTTTTCTCCGGGTGCTTTTCTCCCACATTCCAAAGACATACAGGTTTGTAGTTTGGTAAAATTGTAAATTGTCCCTCGTATGTGTAGGATAGTGTTAGTACATGGGGTGATCGCTGGATAGTGTATGTGGACTGCTGGTCAGTGTGGACTTGGTGGGCCGAAGGTTCAGTTCCCGCCCCATGTCTCTAAACTAAACTGAAAGGAAAATATACGGTTTTGCGAAAGTGCTGGCGGAAGATGCTTCATTAGAATGTGATCAACAGAGCTGGAGAGATTGGATGAATGGAAGGGAGACCTTGGAGAAAGTAGGGTGGGAGGAAGTATACTCAGCGTAGTTATGGAATCTGTGGAAATCTTAGAGGGTGAGGCAGCATCTATGGAGAGAAGGAATGGGCGCTGTTTCGGGTCGAGACCCTTCTTCAGACTGGCCCACTTCAGTCTGTAGAAGGGTCTCGACCCGAAACATCGCCCATTCCTTCTCTCCATAGAATTACATTTGCACCGGCCTTTATTAAGAGGACTACAGCAAATCAGCAACACCTTGTTAAAGGTATATTAAAATAAACAATAAGCACTGCCTTGTTGCTAATGCATACCCTGGTAAATAAACGTCAATTATATTTATAGGCAGCACAGTGACAGTGGTAGAGTTGCAGCCTTACAGCACAAGAGATGCAGGTTCGATCATGAATACTGGAGCTATCTGTATGGAGTTTGTACGTTCTCCCAATGACCGCCTGGGTTTTCTCCCAGTCCTCCTGTTTCCTCGCACAATCGAAAGACCCAGAGGTTTGTAGGTTCTGTAAGTCCCTAGTGTGTTGGCTTCTGTAAGTCCCTAGTGTGTAGGATAGTGCAAGTGTACTGGGTGTTCTGTAAGTCCCTAGTGTGTAGGATAGTGCGGGTGTACTGGGTGATCGCTGGTTTACGCTGATTCGGTAGGCTGTTTCCTCTCTGTATCTCTAAACTAAAGTACGAATAGAATGTCAAAATTCCATTGTCCTTGCTCATTGCTTTTGCTACATTATTGTGAGGTGTACAATTTCAACACTGGTTAGCAGTGCAGTGCAATCCCTATTTCATTATAGACCAATTGCAGTACCTTTACTCCCTAATTGAAGCTGAGATCCGATATTTGGCTCGGTCTGACATAGCATAGGCTTCAGCGTTTGGAAATAGTCAAAGATGTTGCAGGCTATTCCGATCGGAATAACTTCCCACACATCCCATATCACTACATCCCACGACTTCCCCTCCCTCACAAGCTGGTCAACTTATTATGAATTCCAATCGTGGAAGAAACGAAAGGCCTTGGATCACCCTGTCACTGACCCACTAATGAAGTTTGAAGTTCTGGTTCCCAGTGTCATGTTCCACCCCATTTAACTCCCATTACAATATAAAGGATGCGCAATTGATTTTTATCCAAGATAAGTTATTTTGAACGGCGTCGTGCTGAGCTGAAATTATTTTGGCTTTTAATAAATGCATGCAGCAACTCATGAAGATCACAACTGACAGATCACTCGTTAATTCACTGCATAGAGGAGAGGGATTGTACAAAGAATCACGCTGAGCAAAACAGTCTCAAGCAATGACAATACCGTCGTGGTGATCACCTGATCACAAAAAGGGCAGCCAGCATCGTCAGGGACCCACACCACCCTGGCCACATTCTTATTCCACTCCTGCCATCCGGAAGGAGGTACAGGTGTTGGAAAACTGCAAAGTTCCGGTTCGGGAATAGCTTCTTCCCAATAACCATCAGGTGATGAAGATCATCTGTGGAATTCTCTGCCTCGGAGGGAGGTGAAGGCAAGTTCTCTGGATACTTTCAAGAGAGAGCTAGATAGGGCTCTTAAAGATAGTGGAGTCAGGGGATATGGGAAGAAGGCAGGAACGGGGCACTGATTGGGGATGATCAGCACATGGCTTGAAGGGCCGAATGGCCTACTCCTGCACCTATTGTCCATTGTCTATTGATCAACCATCATGAAAACTATAAACTACCTGGGCTGCACGCAGGACTTTGGGATCTGCTATTGCACTATATATTTTTTCTATTTATTGATCTTTTTTGTTGATTATATTATGTATTGAGTACTGTGTCTACAAACATGTGGCGCTGCTGCAAATTAGAATTTCATTGTTCCATTTGGATACATATCATAGTAAAAAAAAAACGACTCTTACTTCATTGACTGGAATTTGTACGTTCTCCCTGTGACCACGTGGACCACATTCCAAAGACGTGCAGGGTTTGTAGGTTAATTGGCTTCTGTAAGTTGTCCCTAGTGTAGGGTAGAATTGCTGTAACATTCTCTCCTCTGAGCAATGTTGCAATACCCTCTCTGTCTCTCAAACCCAAACAAATCAAACCCACCAAGATGCAGTGCAGAACGCCACGGGAGACCCTTTTTCCCCGTGGCTATCAAGCTGTACAACTCCTTCCCCCTTCAGAGAGGGTGATATGGTGGCAAAGCAGTAGTGGTTTTGCCTTACAACGTCAGAGACTCGGGTTCAATTCTAACCGCGGTGCTGTCTGTATGGAGTTTGTACGTTTGCCCTGTGGGTTTCCCTGGCTGCTCCAGTTTCCTCCCATACTCCATAAGATGTACAGGTTTGTAGGTTAATTCTCATCGGTAAAGACTGCAAATTGTCCCTAGTGTGTAGGATAGTGTTCGTGTACGGGAATCGCTGGTTGGGTGGGTCGAAGGGCCTGTTTTTGCACAGTATCTCTAAACTAAACTAAACCCAGGTTTGATCTTGTCCTCGGGTGCTGCCCCTGGAGTTTTCATTTTTTTCCTGTGACCACATGGGTTTCCTCCAGGTGCTCCAGTTTCTTCCCACATCCCAAAGATGTGCGGGTTTGTAGCTTAATTGGCCCCTTTCTACTTCTCCTTGTGCGTAAAGAGTGAATGAGAAAGTGGTATAACATAGAGCTAGTGTGAGCGGGAGATCAGTGGTTGGTGTGGGCTCGCTGGGCCAAAACGCCTGTCTCCATGCTGAATCTCCAAACTAAACTTAATCTTTCCGTTTGATGAAAGGTCACCTATCCATGTTCTCCAGGGATGCTACCAGACTGTCTGAATTACTCCAGCACTTTGCGTCCTTTTGTAAACCAAATCTTTCTCCTCTCACCTTCAACCTATACTCTCTGGTTCTTGATTCCCCAACTTTAGTGGAGGGGGCAGGGGGGAGAACGAGAGCCTGTGCACATTCACCCTATCTATTCCCCTCATGATATGGCGGTCACGGTGGCGCAGCGGTTGAGTTGCTGCCTTACAGCGAATGCAGCGCCGAAGATCCCGGGTTCGATCACGACAACGGGTGCTATCTGTACGCAGTTTGTACGTTCTCCCCGTGACCTGCGTGGGTTTTCTCTGAGATCTTCAGTGTCCTCCAACACTCCAAAGACGTACAGGTTTATAGGTTAATTGGCTTGGTATAAGTGTAATTTGTCCCTAGTGTGTGTAGGATAGTGTTAATGTGCGGGGGATTGCTGGTCGGCGCGGACCAGGTGGGCCGAAGGGCCTGTTTCTGTGCTGTATCTCTAAGCTAAACTGAAATTATACAACCTTACTGTCTGTTCCTGTACATCCCTGTTCTATTCTGTTCTACATCTGCATCTAAATGTTACATTTTGCCTTCTTGACTAACCTGTCGTCTCGAGATATCTCTGCTCTGCCCAACGTATTCCATGTGGTTACTTTGTGGGGAAGAAATATGCATTTTTATTTGATTTTGGATGATATAAACCATTCAATGTGAACAGACCCTGTGACAGGAGATTCCCCTTGAGTTCAACCATCCCACATCAATGCACCAATAGTGTTGTGTATTACCAAGCTGCGGGAAACCTCATTACCTGCACTAGTCCATCTGCCTCTGTTCCTGTGTGAACTGACAGACCAAGCACTTTCCATGTGTCAGTAGAATTCATTGGAGCACTGTGCTGACAAAAGTTGGGAATTTGAGTTTTAGTTCTTACTTTTAGAGATAAGAGCACGGAAACTGGCCCTTCGGCCCATTGAGTCCGTGCCGACCAACGATCACCCCAACACACTAGGGGCCATTTACAGCAGCCAGTTAACCAATAAACCTGCACGTCTTTGGAGTGTGGGAGGAAACCAGAGCACCCGGAGAAAACCTACAGGGTCACAGAGAGAACATACAAACTCTGTGCAGCTGTAGTCAGAATCGAACCTGGGTCTCCGGTGCTGTGAGGCAGCAACTCTAATGCTGCACTACAATGGCCAAAACAAGAGCCACTGTAAAGTGGGAGATTTTGGGATAGAAACATCATTTATCATCAACTTCACTGGTTCCGAAAGGCAATCAGCACCTTGGCGTGGAGTTGTACAATTGGACCCCAGCATTAATATGGCAATTCTTCCAGAGGGGTGCTGGATGTTGTGGGGAGTTCATCGGCTGATAAAGATTTGACTAAATGTCATTTGCATTCAAGAGACAGCACATACTGGAATCTTGAGCAAAAAACAAAGTGCTGGAGGCACTCAGCAGGTCAGGCAGCATCTCTGGAGATAAAGGATTGGTGACGTTTCAGGTCGAGACACCTTCTTCTGACAAGGGCTGTACTAAACACTGAGTCAGTGATATCTGACTGTGAGCTTTGGCAATCTGCAAACATTTGGCCCTTTCATGCTGTTAACTGCAGTTGGTGGATTCATAGTGGGTTACATTTGCACCAAAGGCAGAATTGGATGGGCAAATGTGGCTCTGGGGAGTGGGGCCCCTAACTGGCAGTGACTTGCGTTTGCTGGTAAATTTTTCGGGCCAATTTAAATCGATACCAAACCAATTAACCTACAAACCTGCACGTCTTTTGAGTGTGAGAGGAAACTGAACTTGGAGAAAACCCACGCAGGTCACGAGGAGAACGTACAAACTCCACACAGACAGCACCCGTAGTCAGGATCGAACCCGGGTCTCTGGCGTCGTAAGGCAGCAACTCTACCGCTGCGCCAACATGCTGCCCACAACAGATGTGGGAGTAATGCAGTTGCACATCATGTGGTATCATCTTTGAGTATGTCTAAACCATCTGAGTAAAACAAAGAATAGATGAGGAGAATTTATTTCAAATCTTCACATTGTGTTCGTGCCAAAGACAAAGAAAATAGAAATGGTTGGATCATGTATAAAATCATGAGAGGAATAGATCGGGTAGAGTCTCTTGCCCAGAGTGGGGGAAATGAGAACCAGACGACATAGGTTTAAGGTGAAGGGGGAAAGATTGAATAGGAATATGAGGGGTAGCTTTTTCACACAAAGGGTGGTGGGTGTATGGGACGAGCTGCCGGTGGAGGTAGTTGAGGTAGGTACTATCACAACGTTTAAGAGGCAATTAGACAGGTACATGGATAGGACAGGTTTAGAGGGATATGGGCTAAACACAGGCAAGTGGGACTAGTGTAGATGAGACATGTTGGTCGTTGTGGGCAAGTTGGGCCAAAGCACCTGTCTCCACACTGTATGACTCTATTCCCCAGCTAATTAAGTTTGAGAGTCACAAAGTAAAGTATTTTGTGTGTAATATATCTTTGCATCTATTCTTCACATTGCATTTTTTGGAGAGAATGTACCCTGCTTTAATCAGGACAAATTGCTGCAGTTTCACTCTTCTCTCTACGCTTTAAATAGACTCATTTTACTGAGTATATTGATTTGTGTTTGTTATTCAATAACCGGTTTGATGCGTGCGCTGTGTCTGATGGGCTGACGTATTGTCAATAAATATTCCTTCCTTATTTAATGCAGCTATAATTGTGCCTGAGTAGGTGATGGTCATGAATAATAACTCCCAAACAAAAATTTAATTGGATAACAGAAGGGCTGTTTTAAAGGTTCTGGGGAGATGACAATGGATTGGAAGTGGCTGGGCAGCTCTCCCAAGCACCCTGACCTGGTGGATTCTGGTACATTACCTTATTGGATATTTGCATAAACATCCGTCCTCTCTTCCAACATTCCTGGTTAGTTTAGAGACACAGCACGGAAGCAGGCCCTTTGGCCAACTGTGTCTGCTCCGACCAGCGATTCCCGCACACTAACACTATCCTTCACACACTAGGGACAATTTACAGTTATGCCAAGCCAATTCATCTACAAACCTGCACGTTTTTGTAGTGTGAGAGGAATCCGAAGATTTGAAATTTAGAAGGATAAGAGGGGATCTTATAGAAACATATAAAATTCTTAAGGGATTAGACAGGCTAGATGCAGGAAAAATGGTCCCGATGTTGGGGGAGTCCAGAACCAGGGGTCACAGTTTAGGAATAAGGGGTATGCCATTTAGGACTGAGATGAGGAAACGCAGAGAGTTGTGAATATGTGGAGTTCTCGGCCACAGAAGTCATGGAAGGCCAATTCACTGGATGTTTTCAACAGAGAGTTTGATACAGCTCTTAGGGCTTCTGGAATTAAGGGATATGGGGGGAAAGTGGGAACGGGGTATTGAATTTGGATGATCAGCCATGTTCATATTGAATGGCGGTGCTGGCTCGAAGGGCCGAATGGTCTACTCCCGCGCCTATTTCCTATGTTTCAATGTTTCTATCTGGGAGAAAACCCACGCAGGTCACGGGGAGAACATGCAAACTCCGTACAGACAGCACCCGTAGTCAGGATTGAACCCAGGTCTCTGGTACTGTGGGCAGCAACTCTACCGCTGTGCCACCGTACCACCTTCCTGTTCCTGAGAATATATGCCCAGTAAAAGAATTAGTGACGTGATTCTTAGTAAACTACTGAATCTAATACTTTTTTTCCCAAGGACTCATATAATGGCATTAGTTCAACATTTTGACTCTCAGCTCCTAGTTAATTTATCGCAGTTTCTGCTATGAATATTTTTTTTTTCTCGGCATCTTTCCTTTCTGGAGATGAGCAGTGCAGAGTACAAAGGGCTCTTGGGGAATTGGACAGGAGATATACTTACAGTGGTTTGTGCTGGAGATACAGGCTACTGCAGATGCTGGAATGCTCGTGCTTTGCATTCAGCTGATGGGACCAAATGCTAATTTATCTTTACTCAATTCAGTTGCAAAAGCCAAGAGTTACGACTCGGATTGACACAAAGTGCTGGAGTAACTCATGGAGAAAAAGGGTAGGTGCCGTTTCGGGTCGGGACCCTCCTTCAGACTGCACACCAAGAGTATAACCGTGGGGAAAAGCTTGCACAGAACACAATTATTTAATTTCAAAAAACAAGAATTATTCATAACAAATAACACTATACAAAATATAAACAGCGCAAATACTCTTCAGCCATTCTCAGTGTCTATACATTCAATAGTGTCACACTCAGTAGTGTTCGCACCTATCTTCAAACAAAACACCCTTGCCACTCTTGTGCCCCCCTTCCCCTGTTTGAGGGGAGTCCCCACTTGACTCTGCCCTGTCAATGTCCAACAGATCCTTGACTGGGGTCGAAGACCAAGCAGTCTTCACTCCACAGATTTATTTTCCCCCTGAAAATTAGCTATTATTCAGAATAAAACACACTGCTTTATTTAACCACCATCTGTATTCTGGCAACGTACTAAACACATCCTCTGGGTCTCGCAGCACTGTGGTTGTGCTGAGTTAACGGATTTCATTCAGGGAGGTGTTCCTCAATGACTCACCGGTGCTTCATGGTCACATGTACCTAGGTGCAGTGCAATGCTTTGTTTTACGTACAACCCGGTTACAACACGTGACAGAGCTCACCTGGGCAGTACACAAGTGTCGCCACATTTCTAGCACCGGCAAAGTTACAAAAGGTCACCGAACAGTCCTATCTTCTGTCCACTGCCGCACGTGGCATCAGGCGACCTCCCTGCCAGGTCCCCCCTGTACTCTCGACGGCCCCCTTGCTCAGTCCCCTGTGGACTGAGTACACAGTGGCTGATGAGAGATTGGTGCCAAGCGCATGTGTAGGCGATGCTAGATGGGAGGTATATTTGGTCGGGAGGAGCTGCACGTTGCATATATATGGGTAGTTTGAACAGGATTAAGTCACCTATGGAACACATTAGTACAGCACAGGAACAGGCCTTTCGACCCACAATACCTGTGCTGAACATGATGTGAAGACCAACTCTAATCTGGCCGCATATAATCCATAATCCCTCTATTCCCTGCATGTCCATATTCCCATCCAAAAGGCCCAATCTGCCTCCATCACCCCCACCACTCATCTAACCCTGTATAAAATAAAACTTGCCCTACACATCTCCTTTTAAACTTAAGACAGACACAAAATGCTGGCGTAACTCAGCGGGGCAGGCGGCATCTCTGGGGAGAAGGAATGGGTGATGTTTCAGGTCGAGACCCTTCTTCAGACTGATGTCAGGGGAGAGGGAGACACAAACTTTGTCCCTCTCACTCACAAGCTATTTGATTTGTGTCAGGGTGGATTGACGTACCGTGTGTGACAATGTGGGCAAAGCCGCCAGTGATTTACACCTCACTCAGATCCTGTTCCAATTGTCTAATATAGTTCAATGAGCAAAGGAATGAGCTAACGTGTACATAATGGTAGAAATGTTTGCAGTTGAAATAGCAAAACAGTGTGTGGTAAGCAAATGAACAAGTAGCATCAGTGATATATAAGTATGGTGATATGGTTAACTTAGCGATGAAAATCAAAAATAACTGCAGATGCTTATCATTAAAATCAAATCCATCCAATGTTTCTTTCCGCAGATGCCGCCGAACCTGCTGAGTTTTTCCAGCATTTTCTGCTTTTATGTTCCAGACTAATGATGGAGATATGAGTCACTGTGTAGCTGGATAATTTAAATTCAGATAATTACTGTCAATGAATCTTGAATGGAAAACGGGTTTCAGTAATAGCGAGTACGAAGATACCAGAATGTCGTTTATAAACCCATTTCATTCACTAATGTTCTTCAGGGAAGGTAATCTGCTGGTTTATTCTCAGTCTGGTTTGTATGTGGATCCTAACCCTCAACAATATGGCTGGTGCTTAATTGCCTCCAAGTGGGACAGCAAACCCATTCGGTTTAAGGGCAAAACCAATCTATGCAAACCTTGCACCACCAAGAGTGGGAGGGGCGCGGCTGAGAGCACGGGGGGACCCGCGCTGCCGAGAACGAGGAGAGTTGGCCGCCAAGAACCAAAGGGGGGGGGGGAGAGACCCGGCAGGGGGGCTGCCTGTGGCCACATGTGTTGGCAGGCCTGGTTCACCGCTGCAAGTAGATAGGACTGTTCGATTAACCTCTCGTAACTCTGTCGGCACCAGGAGCGCGGCAACTCTTGGTGTACTGCCCACGTGCGGTCTGCCGGATGATTTTACCGGGTTGTATGCAAAACAGAGTTTCCCTGTACCTAGGAACACGTGACAATAAAGTTTCATTCAATTATCACCGCGCCAACGTTTTGTCAATTCATAAATTAAACAAAAACCATAAATGTTATTTTATTGCAAAGGGTTTGTTAGAAAGACGAACGTCCTGTTGTATTTAACAGAATGCAAATCTTACCCGAATCTAATATCTGCTGAGCATGGGTGGGTGGGGGGGGGGGGGGGGGGGGGGGGGGGGGGGTAGAATTGATACTTGCAAGGTAGTGTCTGAGTTGCTTTGTGACTTTTCACAACACAGAAGGCCATTTGGTCAAATGTTCAGAGAATCCCATCGCCCTGTTGTTGCCAAGTAACCTGCACTCTCTCACATGCTCATCACCTCCATACTGATCCACCTGTTCTCAGCTTTCTCACTCCCCTGTCTCACTGTAACCTCTCCCCCCCCCCCTGAACGTACAGCCCTCCACTCACTCTGCAACAACCCAGACTGAAGCTTGGCGATCGCTTCGCCCAACACCTCCGCTCGGTTCGCAATAACCAACCTGATCTCCCGGTGGCTCAGCACTTCAACTCCCCCTCCCATTCCGAATCCGACCTTTCTGTCCTGGGTCTCCTCCATGGCCAGACTGAGGCCCACCGTAAATTGGATCTCATATTTAGCTTGAGCAGTTTACACCCCAACGGTATAAACATTGACTTGGCTGCCTCATGGCCTCTTCAGGAACTGAAATGCCCAGGAGAGAAGACGATTTGACAAATCAGTGGAGCGGCCCGGTCCATCACTGGTACTGACCTCGCCACCATTGAAGGGATCTACAGGAGGCGCTGCCTCTAAAAAGCAGCCAGCATCAGCATCGACCAACACCAACCTGGCATTCCCATTTCACTGCTGCCATCAGGAAGAAGGTTTAGGAGTCTGAAAACTAACGTCCAGATCCAGATCCATTTACTTCCCAACAGCAATCCAGCGGCTGAACACCCCAGACACCAATGAAACTACAAACTGTCTTGGTTGCACAAGGGACTTTGGTCTTTTATTTTGCATTAATGTTGGTTCTTAATTTTTTTTGTTTGTTTGTAATCTTTGAGTGCTGTACTTACAGACCAGTTATGCTGCTGCAAGTAAGAATGTTACTGGTCCATTTTCAGTATATACATGTGCAGTGGCCCAACGGTAACGTTGTTGCCTTCCAGCGCCAGAGACCTGACATCGTTTCATCCTGACTACGTACTGTCTACGGAACTTGTACGTTCTCCCCGGGACAGCATGGGTTTTCTCCTTGTGCTCTGGTTTTCCTCCAACACTCCAAAGACGTACAGGTTTGAAGATTAATTGGCTTCGGTAAAAATTGTAAATTTTGTCCCTAGTGTGTAGGATAGTGTACATCGCTGGTTGGCATAGACTCGGTGGGCCGAAGGGCCTGTTTCTGCACTGTATCTCTAAACCAGTGGTTCCCAACCTTTTTTTGGCCATGCCCCACCTAATCACCTCTAAAATCCTGATGCCCCCCCCTTGCTTTCCCTTGAGAGAAAACAGAGGAAATAGATATTATAAGGGTAACTTAGCAAAAGCTCTTTGAATCGCATTTCTAAAATCCAATTCAATAAATAAGGTTCTCCCATGACCTCGCGCGCTTCGTGCGACGTGCATGAAGAGCGATGGCGCGGTGATTATGTAATAACTACACAATAAAGACCTTTTTTACCCAAAAAAATTATTTACACAAAATAACATCTGAAACATAAACTACATATGTTTACCTGATGGAAAATCCCAAAAAATAAAATTCGAAAATTTGGACCCAGACCTCCTCAGTCGCGCTCAATTGCCCCCCATAAAAATCAAATTGCCCCCCTGTGGGGCGTACGCCCCACGTTGGGAACCACTGGTCTAAACTAAACAGAACTAATCTAAGACAATTAAACCCCTTGACCTCAGCAGGTCAGGCAGCATCTGTGGAGGGAATACTCGTGGACTGATTAAAGCTTCTGCCACGCCAGAACGCCATGATGTGTAAAAGGTGCAATGGAAACCTGTCAGTGGGAGTTTAATTGCAACAAGGAGTTGTCGCACAGCTTCGAAGCTAGCCCGAGGTGTCAATTATACGGCCATCAGCACCTAAATATAGATTTAAGCCACAGAGAGAGAGAGAGAGGGCTCATTTGTAAGATGGTCAAGTCAGAGGCAGAAGGACAGGTGGGCACATTAGTGGACAATCACCAAGCGGTGCCCGATTTGTTCACCGCACCAGCTGCTGTTTGGATGCCGGCTGCCCGCTGTCCGCTTGTCCGCTGCCTCCCGACAGACCAGAGCCAGGACCTGGGGCAGAGTTTTGAAAACACACTGGTCCTCCTGCAGCAAATGAGGAGCCAGTCAACCTTGTCACACTTTTCTCTGCTTGGCTGCATCACCCACGTTGGGATGACTGCAATGTTTTTTGGGGGGGATGTCTGTTGCGTTTTTAGATTTGCGAGAGGCCAACGTTAAGCTGGAAGATTAAGAGTAAATCCTCAGATCAGCAGAAGATAATAGCAATCCGCCCAGCTGTCTTACAGGAACCGCTCCCATCAGCAACACACTATGTCCGTTGAAGCAAATCACCCACAAAGCAACCTCTAACGTGGCTTTTGAAATTGAGGCCTTGTGCTGAGAATGTAGTGCACTAGAAAATTTATAATTTACGCCCGTCTAAAGGGCCTGTCCCACTTGGGCGTCATTTACGCGACAGGCCGGTAGTGCGCACGACTATTGTGCGCAAATCACGTGTCATCATGCGTCAGCACAGCCCTCTGGTGCGTGTGATGTCATTAGAATACCCTGCTTCCCTATTCTGCATCAAGACCATCATGGAAGAGCTACAGATTTTATTGCTACACAACGACAGCATTCGGTTAAATATCGGGAAGGTAGCCCTATTGTCAATTGTCACTCAACTATTATGTTTGTTTACCTCACTGACTATTTCTAACCCTCCCCCCCCCTCCAATTCCTTTGACAGGTTGAATAGAATGTCCAAACCTTGTTGTTTTATTAATTAAACACGTAGATGAACATCCTCAAGGAGTGGAAACTGATTCAGATGCGATGTTTAAGAGCTTGTTCAAAGAAGGGGCATATTTTAAAGGAGTGACATAGATACTTGCACGAAAATGTGTGAGGAGGTTATTATTTGTCTTTAGTTTTAGCTTGAACCAGGACATCTGAAGATTCAAAGTAGGTGCAATCAAAACAAAGATCTTTTTATCATTGTTGTGTTATGAATACCACAGAGGGGCTAGGAGCAACTCCAAGTGTGCATCCAGAGTCAAGGTCTGGAATAGTACTAGGTGTGCAGTCAAATCTGGGACAATGGAAGTGTTCAGCACTGGGAACCTAAGTAGGTAAGCAGCTATGATCAGGGTAGAATAGGGGGCCTGGTGTAAGGCTGGACTCAGGCTCAGGAATGAGAAAAGGTATGCAACTGGAGTCAGGGTCAGGAGTTGTACGAGGTGTGCAGTGAGACCAAGATTGGTCAACATGGACCAAGTGCTAGATTATAATCTGATTTCCATACATGAATGTACTAAGATCATTCATGTGCTGCTCCTGTTGAACAGAGCCTGGCTCTAATGTGGAATGTAATTAGGAATGTAATTTAGCCTAACCTTATTCATAGCTAATCCAATTTAAAGCATAAATATTGCATTCAAGTGTCAAGTTAAAAGACTCGCTGCAATATGCACCAGATTGCACAATGTCAAGCTGAAAAATGCAAATGCTCCGTACCAATGGGAGGGGGGACACCCCCCTCTCACACCCTCCTCCCCCCCTAACACCGGAAATTGGAGGAACAGCACCTCATATTCCGCCTGGGTAGCTTGCGTCCGGATGGCATGAACGTTGAATTCTTCCAGTTTTGCTAGCCCTTGCTGTCTCCTCCTCTTCCTTAACCCTCGAGCTGCCCCCTCCCATCGCCCCGCCCTCGGGCTCCTCCTTCTCCTCCCTTTTTCCTTCCTTCTCCCCCCCCACCCCCCATCAGTCTGAAGAAGAGTTTCGGCCCGAAACGTCGCCTATTTCCTTTGCTCCATAGATGCTGCTGCACCCGCTGAGTTTCTCCAGCATTTTTGTGTACCTTCTCACCCAATGTTGGCAGCCCTGTATCACTATAAACTAAACTAATACACAAAGTCAACAATTAAATCCCACTCCCCAGGTTTTTAATCGTGGTTTATAACTCAGCATGCTCCCACTGGGTTTGGCATTATTTCTAGCACTAGGCACTTTTCTGTTACTCAGTGCAGTGTTGGAGGTGTTGCTGAACTTGTGGGACAGCAAGGTACATAATAACACTTGAATGATTCACTATACACTTGTTAATTCACAGAACGCAGTCCAAGTCTCTAATCCTTTCCGTATCTCCCTTACACCATTAATTAAGCACATTGCCTTTCTTTTGAACCACTTTTGCAATGAATTAAAAAAAACAAATTACAAAGTAATGAATGCAAAGATTCTTCTCAGGAGATGCACACTCTCTGAAGTGAATGAAGATTGGCTAACACAACTTAATCTCTATCTAACTCTAACCTATTCTGTTTTGCTTAATCCCATCGGCAAGCACACATTTTAACACTTGCAATACTCCTGTAGAAATGCTTCCAAGATGCTTCATCAAGGACCCAGCTACCGCAAGTATTTGTCTGCAATGGTTTATCATGTAATTTTTTTAGAGAGCGTTTATGCTTGGGGTGGCGGAGGGGGATGCAAAGATCTGTCTGACTGAAGGATCTCTCCAACTGAACAAGAAGAGTAGGCACAGTGATGTCCAGCTGATCAAAGGATTGGTTGCACGAGATAAAGGATGAATTTAATTTACAGTTAATTATTGACTGTATAAGTGCCACTTGATATAAGTGCCACAGTTTTATTATGTTGTATATTATATATAACATGTATATTTATTATTATAATACCATACAGCTGTAGAGATGCTGCCTCACAGTGCCAAAGACCCAAGATCGACCCTGACCATGGGTGTTGTTTGTATGGAGCTTGTACGTTCTCCCCGTGACCTGCATGGGTTTTCTCCGGGTGCTCCGGTTTCCTCCAACACTCCAAAACCATGCAAGATTGTAGGTTAATTGGCTTTGTTCCTAGCATGTAGGATATATAGTGTTAGTGTATGGGGTGATTTCTGGTCGGCATGGACTCGGTGGGCTGAAGGGCCTGTTTCCGTGCTGTATGTCTGAGCTAAACTAAACTTAAAACAAATATAACATATAACAAGGATATTAGATAAAATTGTATCATATGCCTTGTATGCGGCTGCAAGTAAGAATTTCATTGTTCCGTTATCGGTACATATGATAATTAAACACACTTGACTCTAACTCGAGATATTTCAGATGACGTGGCTGGGAAGAGAATTCCTTGACCTCTATCTCCTTGGTGTCCATGCTGAGGATGGCAACTGTGGATCAGAAGAACAAAATAAATACAAACAGCCCACCATGTGCACCATTTGCCTTTGCCAACCAGGCTTCTCTTGATTTCATTAAAATTCAAAAGTCGATGGATCTTTTCCTCTCTGTGACTAACATCCGCTGTGCTCTTGTGTAGAGAATTCCAATGCTTCACTGTCCTCTGGAGCAAAGATTATAGAGGAGCTCTGGAGGATGATGGTGAATCGCGTTACCTCTGCCCTAAATAGCCGACCACATACTTTGAGACTGCGATTGTCCTGCTTAGTAAGAATTCATAGGGATGCGAGCAGAAGCCTCCATGTGGCGCATCCCGGGCTATGATGACGACAGAAACTGTACCACAGTGACTGGCTGAAGTAGCCAATTCTGCAACCACCGACCGTCAACCGTCACTGACCGACCGGAAAGACGTGATATAGGAGATGGCCGGACACGAGCAAGTTCATAGAGTCAGGGGTCAATGTTTTTTTTTTTTTTTTTTTGTTTATTTTATTAGAAGTTAATACAGCACAAAACAGTACAGTGGAACCTAATTTTAGGTGCCAACTATGTAATACCGTAATCCATTCTATGTACAACCTCTAGTTTTATGTTATAAGAAGGAAGTAAGCAGGACAAGAAAAAGAAAACAATAGAAAGAGGAAAAAGTGGAAAAATAGATGGTAGAGAGTAGAAAAACGTGAAGTGTGTATATAAAAAATAAAAAAGAAAAAGAGAAAGTGGAAAGTAGAAATAGAAGAGAAGGCCCCTTAAAAGAGAATTTTTCAAATCTGTATTCGGAGATGTAGATCTATCCGCGTCATGAACTGAAATCAGCAATCCTTACGGTACCGCTGCATCACATGATTCCAAAAAGTCGATGAAAGGAGACCAACTCCTTAAGAATTGGTCATATTTATCTATTAGTCGGAGTCTCATTTCTTCAAGGCGTGCTATGTCCATCATATTCCTAATCCACATTTTAACAGTTGGTGTGGTTGTATTTTTCCAAAATTTAAGTATCAATTTCTTTCCAATTATTAACCCATAATTAAAAAAAACATTTTGATCTTTATTTAAATTGGTATCTTCTCCTATTATTCCAAATATAATCCATTCCGTTTTGGGTTCTATTCTTGACTTGAAAATCTTTGTAAATATATCAAATATATCACTCCAAAATTTATTCAACTTTGTACAGGGGTCAATGTTTAAGAAACAATTAGACAGGTACATGGATAGGACATGTTTAGAGGGATATGGGACAAATGCAGGCAGATGGGACATCGTAACCAGTGAGGGCAAGTTGGGCCGAAGGGCTTGTTTCCACACTGTAAAACTCTGACTCTAATTCCTGATACAGGCCCTACATACCGTTGCCCAAAACAAGGTGTACACAAGCTCGCAGGATGAATGAAAAACAAAGGGCAGAATGCTAGAATGGCAAAGATTCCAGATGGTGTCTGCTCAGAGTGCCGAATAAAAAGGGGCAGCAAAACAAATGCATCAAACTCGAATGTAGCAAATGTACTCGAATGCACTCGACACTCATTGCGACATTAATCTTGTGACTCCACTTCATGGCTTTCTGATTAGCAGGAAGTGGGTTGTAAGATTGATGGCTGCATGGCTTATAAATACAGTCCCATGTGAGAAACATCGACACCAGGCAGATAGGCTAAAATAATTTGAAAGAGGAAATGCACAACAAATGTGTTTATGATTAATAGCTCGTCTCAAGCCTGACTTTCGAACAGATGATGGTTGTTTACGGGGGAGAGCAGCAATTGGGTGTAACGCAGATTGGAAGGGAATGGAATGATCTTTGGACTCCAAAGTTTGCATTAGTGTGCCAGTGGTGGTAAGTGCGTGTTTCACGGGATGTGAATGATGCCATGTATAATCATACGGGCGCCTCACCTCAGGAGATGGAGTTTCACTGAGCACAAGCTCTAAGTCTCTGGACCCTGAGATGCGGCTAAGTTTCCTGAAAAGAGTTGGCCACGTGACGTTGCTGCCAGATTAATGGGGTTGGATTTATCCGTGTGATGCAGGAGGACCATGTAATGGATATTGGTCTCCATGTCATATGTGGCCAAGGTTTACTTAAAACCCCTGTCCCACGGTACAAATTCATTCCAAGAGTTCTCCGGCTCACTACACTTTCAGGCAGTGTGTCCCAGATTCCAGCCACCTTAGGGGTGAAAGATTCCTCAGATCCCCTCTACACCACTTATTTTCTATTCCCTCCAGTTTAAGAAACCTTGGCTGAGGGGGAAAAGTTTGCGGATATCTCCTCAACCTATGCCCTTCATAATTTTGTATCCCTCTTTCAGGTCCCTCCTCAATGCCCTTCACTCCAAGCAAACATTCTCAGTCTCTCTTGATAAGTGAAAGGTTGCATCCCAAGGTTCATTCTGGTGAAAATTCTCTGCACCTTCTCCAGTACAATAATTTCCTGTCCATGGTGTTGCAACCAGTACTACAACCATGGCATTACAAAGTGATGATGAATAGATTTGTGCAGGTACGTATTTGATGGTCGGCATTGACCTGGTGGGCTGAAGGGCCTGTCTTGCTGCCCAATGGTGCAATGGTGCTTTCATTGTTACATGTGCGAAGTGCGAATCCTTTCCTTACAAACAGTCCAGTAGAGTATTGCCTTACCCAAGCACATCCGCGATTAGCAAGTGTACAGAAGTAGTCCACTGATCACAAATGCAAGAGGCATCGTGTTTTGGCACCACTTTCAAAGTCCAGTCCGCACTCTGGTGATTATGAACGTTACCCATTCCAGGCAAGCTCCTGTCTGTTGCGGCCATTGTCTTCCTTGGATGTCTGAATGGACCAGTGAACCAAAATCCCTCTCCTCACCCATCAACCTTTGTGCATCATGCAGCCGACCTCGAGTGTGCGGTAGGCCAGACATCGTGGCAGTATGGTGGTGCAGTGTGAGTGTTGCTGCCTTACAGTGCTTGTGGTGCCAGAGGTCCGGGTTCGATCCCTACTACGGGTGCTGTCTGTACCGAGTTTGTACGTTCTCCCCGTGACCACTTGGGCTTTCGCTGAGATCTTCGGTTTCCTCCCACACTCCAAAGACGTACAGGTTTGTAGCTTAATTGGCTTGGTATAAGTGTAAATTGTCCCTTGTGTGTGTAGGATAGAGTTAATGTGCGGGGATCGCTGGTCGGCGCGGACTCGGTGGGCCGAAGGGCCTGTTTCTGCGCTGTATCCCTAAACTAAACTAACAATCGGTTCCCTGTTCCTCTCCTGCCGGCCTCACTCCTCACCTTTCTCATCCCTCGTCATCACCTCCTCCATCCTCCCGGCTTCTGGTCTGCGGGGGATGAGCAGGGGCCTGTATGATGTCTCAATACCTTATGACTTGTACTTTATCAGCTTGTTTCTAATGGACTGAGTTTGTTGCTCTGGCATCTGGTGCGGGAGGGTGTGGATGGGGCAAAGTCACGTTATTATCCAAGGCAACACTCTGAGCAGGATTATGCACGTACTCAAAAATAAAGTGGCAACGTGCAGTCTATCGCAAGAATGGCATGTTCTGTCATAAATTATCAAAGGCAATGAATAACTGAGGGTGATAAACGAAAACACAACAAGAGTAAAATTAGATTCCGATCTGTTTGGAATTCAGGATTGATGATGCGTATGAAAGTGCCCATTTAAAACCTGGTTTCCCTGGGATACACGATTTGCATCTTAACTTGCAGAGCGAGGTTGTTGCTGGGATTCCACTGCCCCATCCCCTGCCCTGTGCTGCCCTGGCCGACCTTATCGTAAACATAAATGGGAATGTGGTGGATTTCAGGCCGAGGTTTGGTTGACCTTATCTCTCCCCAATAACCCATCCTGGAAGGTAAACATAATAAATAAATCGTATCGATAAATGGGTTATGTTGTACACCTAAGATAGACGCAAAATTCTATCTGAGGAAGGATCTTGACCCAAAACGTCACCCATTCCTTCTCTCCAGAGACGTTGCCTGCCCCGCTGGGTTAATCCAGCATTTTGTGTCTATCTTCGGTTTAAACCAGCACCTGCAGTTCATTCCTACACATTATATTATACAGCCACTGTACACCTATACCAAGTTCCGTGTTGAAGTAGGAGGTGTGTGTTCACACACGTCTATACCTTTTGTCTTCTCCCCTCTCCCATCAGGCAAAAGGTAAGGAAGCATGAAAACGCACACCTCCAGATTCAGGGACAGTTTCTTCCCAGCTGTTCTCAGGCAACTGAATCATCTTACCACAACCAGAGACTACTATCCCTCATTGGTGACCCTTGGACTTGGTTGGCCTTAGCTGGCTTTACCTTGCACTAAACGTCATTCCTCGTTTGTAATCATTTATTGTCTTTCCGCTGACTGGATAGCACGTTACAAAAGCTTTTCACTGTACCTTGGTGCATGTGACAATAACCCAAACTGAACTGCACTGCACTGTATATGCACCATAACCAACCTCCCAAAGCATTTCATCACCACAGACATTATAGCCACCAGTCGATAGTCATTGAGGCATATCCCCTTGCTCTTTTTGGCCACCTGTATGGGCAAGTCCAGAACCAGGGGCCAATAAAGGGGAGGCCATTTAAGACTGTGGTGAGTAAACACTTTTCACCCAGGGAGTTGTGAATTTGTGGAATTCCCTGCCACAGAGGGCAGTGGAGGCCAAACCACTGGATGGATTTAAGAGAGAGTTTGATAGAGCTCTAGGGGCTGGTGGAATCAAGGGATATGGGGAGAAGGCAGGCACAGGTTATTGATTGGGGATGATCAGACATGATCACAATGAATGGCTGTTCTGGCTCAAAGGGCCGAATGGCCTCCTCTGCACCTATTTTCTATGTTTCTATGTATTACTAATGCTATCTGAAAGCAGGTGGGAACCTCAGATGTCAATAATGAGAGGCTGAAGATGTCCGCAAAAACTCCAGCCAGTTGGTCTGCACAAGTATTAAGAATACGGCCAGGTAAACCATCAGGTCCGGGCATCATGTTGAAGTCCCCGGCTATGAAGGTAAAAGGTTTTGGGGTACTCTGACTGGTGTTAGTTGACCACGAGTGCAGCTCCTCTAGTGATGGTTGGATCTCCCTGGGTCTTTCCTGGACCCGGCACATTGACTTTCTTGATTATTGGCCAGAGATAAGTTGTTGTCATTACCGTTGGAGAAAATAAGGTTCCATGGGAAATGCAGGGATTAGCATGGCCTGTGCGGTGGACAACGTTTCAAGTAGCCAGGGTGCAAGGAGACGTAACACTAACCAGGGGCTCTTGTTCTCTCTGCGAGACAGAATTCCAAAACTACTGTGGCCTCGTGGATGACATCGGGTCAACAATGACTGCACTTGCTCTTGCAGTGGGGGGAACTTGCGTGATATGGATTATTTATAGCCCAGGACCTCAGTGTGAGAAGGTCGAATTCCAGGTGGGGGCACAGTCCCTCATCACGTGTGCATATGAGGAGGTGCTGGCAATCTCGGACTTGTCCCGGCAGCGCAGTCTGGACCTTAAAGAGGAGGTGCTGGTGTTCTCTGGCTTGAAGGGGCAGCTCAGTCTTGGCCTTGGAGCGGAGGCATGACAATCTCAGGCTTGTCCTGGCAATCTTTGCCTCAAAGGGGATGCTGGTGATCTCGGGCTCGGCTCGGTGGCTCAGTCTTCTGGCATCCTCAAGGGTTATTCGGGCAGCTCAGTCCAGACCTTGAAGAGGAGGTACTGACGGTGTTGGGCCTGCCCCGGCAGCTCAGTCTTTGCACTCTGTGTGTGGGTGCAGTCCCTTGTTGTCTGTCGGTGGGTGGGGATGCACTGGTGGTCTCAGGTTTTCTCCTACCACTCGTTCTTGGCCTCAAAAGAGATGTTGGTGGTCTTGGACTTTACCGGCAGCTCAGTCTTCCTCCAAGTCCACAAAAAGGGATCTCACCTGATAGGGAGGCACCCCACCCCACCCCACCTTCTCTCCCTTCCTTCCTTTCTCACTTCTTTCTCCCTTTCTTTCTCTCCCTGCTTCCACTCCCTCTCCTGTTCTTCTCTTCCTGTTTCCCTCTGGCTGGAGTTGCCGTGGATTTTAAGGAATGACGGTGATGAGGTGCGGTCGGCCATTCCAATAACCGCTGCTTGGACACAGCTGTTGCTCCTCTGGTGGTGGCCTTGGTGCAGTCCGGAGCGGTGTCCAGGATTCCGGTGTTTTCCGGCAGCCAGGGGCAGTTTGCGGTGCGGAGGTCTGGCTTGTCCTGGCCTGTCTGCCGATGACGGGGATCAGAGCAGCACCCGAGGGAGAAGGTGCGATCACACTATCTGGAGGCTCCATTCATTCAAGAGAATGCCAGGTGACCAGGGCAGGGCTTGTATACCACCATAGACTAGGAGCCAAACACAGATAGGGGCCCTTCATCCCAACTTCCCCATGCTGACCAAGAGGCTCCATCTATACTAATCCCACTTCCCTGCGTTTGGCACATATCCATAGCTTTCCTACCCATCATATCCCTCTAAACTTTTCCTATCCAACCTGGAAGTTCAGTTGAGTTTATTGTCAAGTGTACTGAGGTACAGTGAAAAGCTTTTGTTGGGTGCTATTCAGAGCAGGATATTTGAAGAAGGGCCTTGACCTGGAACATCATCTATCCATGTTCTCCAGAGATGATGATTGACTTTGTGTCCTTTCTTCATATCTGTCAGTTTTTATCCCACTCTCCCGACTCTTGTTCAACATGAAGATAGATACAAAATGCTGGAGTAACTCAGTGGGACAGGCAGCATCTCTGGAGAGAAGGAACGGGTGACGTTTTGGGTCGAGACCCTTCTTCAGTTCTTGTCCGACATTGTTCTCCTAATAATATCCCTCCAGTGTTTCACTGGATCGATGTAAACTCAGCTGAAGTCTCCAACATTCCCACTAGAAGCCTCGCTGTTTGAACCAACTCTCTGATGCCCAAACTGAGCATGTCGGAAATATCCCCCATGGTTAAAGAAGCTGAAACATTATAATTTATTTTCAGTATTATCACTTGATGCACATGTTGATGTATTACGTTGTCATCTTTATACTCAATTGCAAAAAAAATCAATTTGTATCATTTTGATTGTTGCTTCACAATATAATTTCTGACAGATTTGCTAGTACTCTTCCTTCTGATTCATGTTTAAATCCCAGTGAACAGTGTTGAGGCGGCAACCATTTCAATGCAACATTTACGTCTTGCAAGGCCACCAGTATAGTCAAGGATGGGTCGCATCCCGGCCACTCCCTCTTCTCCCCTCTCCCAACAGGCAAAAGGTATAGAAGTGTGAAAACGCACACCTCCAGATTCAGGGACAGTTTCTTCCCGGCTGTTATCAGCAATTGAACCATCCTACCACAACCAGAGAGCCGTCCTGAACTACTGTCTCCCTCATTGGAGACCTTCGGACTATCCTTGATCAGACTTTACTTGCTTTATCTGGCACTAAATGTTATTCCGACTAGGAAAAGGGGAGATGCAGCGAGACCTGGGTGTCATTGTACACCAGTCATTGAAGGTAGGCATGCAGGTGCAGCAGGCAGTAAAGAAAGCAAATGGTATGTTAGCTTTCATAGCAAAAGGATTTGAGTATAGGAGCAGGGAGATTCTACTGCAGTTGTACAGGGCCTTGGTGAGACCACACCTGGATTATTGCGTACAGTTTTGGTCTCCAAATCTGAGGAAGGACATTATTGCCATAGAGGGAGTGCAGAGAAGGTTCACCAGACTGATTCCTGGGATGTCAGGACTGTCTTATAAAGAAAGACTGGATAGACTTGGTTTATACTCTCTAGAATTTAGGAGATTGAGAGGGGATCTTATAGAAACTTACAAAATTCTTAAGGGGTTGGACAGGCTAGATGCAGGAAGATTGTTCCCGATGTTGGGGAAGTCCAGGACAAGGGGTCACAGCTTAAGGATAAGGGGGAAATCCTTTAAAACCGAGATGAGAAAACTTTTTTCACAGTGAGAGTGGTGAATCTCTGAAACTCTCTGCCACAGAGGGTAGTCGAGGCCAGTTCATTGGCTATATTTAAGAGGGAGTTAGATGTGGCCCTTGTGGCTAAGGGGATCGGGGGGTATGGAGAGAAGGCAGGTACGGGATACTGAGTTGGATGATCAGCCATGATCGTATGAATGGCGGTGCAGGCTCGAAGGGCCGAATGGCCTACTCCTGCACCTAATTTCTATGTTTCTATGTTTCTATGTTGCCCTGATCATGTATCTTGTTTAGTTTAGAGATACAGCCGTATCTGCACACTGTGAATGGCTCGATTGCAATCATGTATTGCCTTTCCGCTGACGGGTTAGCGCGCAACAAAAGCATTTCACTCTACCTCAGTACACGTGAGAATAAATTAAACTAGAAAATCAATATATTCTTTTATCTGAGACATTGAACAGCGCCCTCTTTGCTGGGCATAGTTTATTCCACAGCACCATCTCTGGGAGGACCATGGGCATTGTCTCCTGTGCCCTGGCCAAGCTATGCCCCTACAAATGCATCACAAAAATAGATAATCACGGCATCGCCTCATTGCAGCCTTGTTGGGATTTGCCACCCTCCAGCAGAGTTGCTGCCTTACAGCACCAGAGTGCCAGGTTCAATCCTGACTACAGGCGATGCCTGTACGGAGTTTGTACCTTCTCCCTGTGACCTGCGTGGGTTTTCTCCGGGTGCTCCGGTTTCCTCCCACACTCCAAAGACGTACAGGTTTGTAGGTTAATTGGCTTAGTACAATTGTAAATTGTCCCTAGTGTTCGTAGATTAGTGTTAGTGTGCGGTGTGATTGGCATGGGCTGAAGGGCCCTGCTTCTGCGCTGTATCTCTAAACAAAACTAAACTAAATGAAAGAAATCTCCTGCGTTATACCAAAACAAACTCAATGGTTGCCGAGGGCGTGGGGAGGTTGTGAAGGACGAAGTTAAGACCATTTCCATTTCTCCCACCTGCTAAATGTAGAAAATTTAATACAATCTGGGAAAGATTCTGAATTTTTTTGAAAATAAAAAGAATTAATTTTGCTTTGGAAAATTCTCCAAGGGCAGCAAGCTGTTTGAACGTTCCCATGTTAATCCACAGTGAAACTCCTCTGGAGCAAGCGATACAAGGAGAACGCTTGTTTCAAGCAATAATACATATGCTGGTATCCATGCGGATAATGAGTGTTGCACACGACATGACCCTATCCAATGTTATGGATTATTACTGACAATCCCCGTGAAACTGCATGATACCCTCTCCATTCCTTTTAAACACAAGTGAGCAGAGAAGCAAGGCAGGCTCGTTTTCATCTATAAATTATAATACTGTCATCTGGTGCAAACCACAAGGAGGCAGATTTATGATTCAATGCATGGATTGCCATGCTCTGTAGTGAAGCAATCAATTTCATCCCGTTCCTCCTCCAGGTATTCTGTTTATCCTGCAGTTATGGACTCAAAGCAACTGTAGAGGTGAAATTGGTTGAATTTTTATTTAGTTCCATTCTGACAGCCCTTCAACAATTCCCCCCTTGTCCCCCCCCCCCTTGTCCCCCCCCCCCCCCCCCCCCCTTCTCTTGTTCTCCCCTCTTCCCCCCTCTCTTGTTTGCCTCCCCTTCTCTTGTGCCTCCCCCCCCCCCCCCCTTCTCCTCCGTGCTATTGATTCAGGGAAATGGTTATGCTGTCTATTCCCCATTACATGTGCCAATTACATGCTCTCACAACCAGAGAGTAGGGCTGAACGACCGCCTATCTCTTTGGTGACCCTCGGACAATCCTTGATCGGACTTTGCTGGCTTTACCTTGCACTAAACGTGATCTGCTTGACATGTATCTGTACACTGTAAATGGTTCGATTGTAATCATGTACTGACTTTCTGCTGGCTGGATGGCACGCAACAAAAAGCTTTTCACGGTACACGTGGACAATAAACTGAACTGTACTGTAGATGGACACAAAAAGCTGGAGTAACTCAGCGGGACAGGCAGCATCTCTGGAGAGGAAAGGGTGACGTTTCAGGTCGAGACCCTTTTTCAAACTGAACTGTGTATGGTTGTGATCACGTGTGCAAGAAGCGGAAATGATTGTGTCTAATCAAATAACCCACACCCCTCACTCCCGACCACTCCACCCCTCCCCCCCAAAAAAAATCTTTACCAAAAGTAGCAAAGGAATTTTTACAATATTTGCAAAGGGAAGATATATACTAGATTTCATGTCTCATTGAGCAGCGGTAGAGTTGCTGCCTTGCAGTGCAGGAGACCCGGCTTTGATCCTGACTACGGGTGCTGTCTGTACGGAGTTTGTATGTTCTCCCTGTGACTGCGTGGGTTTTCCTCGGGAGCTCCGGTTTCCTCCCACATTCCAAAGACGTACAGGTTTGTCGGTTAATTGGCTTGGTATAGATGTAAATCGCCGCTAGTGAGTGTAGGGTAGTGTCAATGTGCGAGGATTGCTGGCCGGCATGGACTTGGTGGGCCGAAGGGCCTGTTTCCGCGCTGTATCCCTAAATTAAACTAAACTAAAGATGAGAGTATAGGATTGCATTTGGAACAGAGTTCTGGTTTTTATCCACATTCTTAACAAGCTAGCGGTTGGTCATTAGATTCCGGGATCCTAAACTCCATCCAGTGACTAATGCCAAATGCTGCTCATATCTAAACATCACATTCAACTTGGATCCTTGGTTCAACATCTCACTTGTGTGTTGGGTTGGCAACAATTATGTCGAACTCTTCAGCAATGGCTGCTTTGAGCAACCCAGGAGAGAAATCGTGAAGAATTGTTTCTGACTACTTCTGTAGATTAATTATAAAAATATTCATCGTAGGAGTAGGATTTGCTGTTCCATTAATAATCAGCTTCACAGCTCCACTGACCTCCCGTCTGCATTAAAAGGACATTTGGACAGATACATGGTAGGGGACAGTTTGGAAGACATGTGGGTCATATTCAGGTAAGTGGGACTAGCATAGATGGGGTATCTTTGTCAGCATGGATGAGTTGGGCTGAAGAGCCCATTTCCATGCTGTATAACTCTGACCGTTACAACTGCGATCCAAATGTAGTTCATTGTCCACAAAGAGCTTACTGATCTCTGATGTGAAAGGCATCGGAGATGATGGCGTTTAGGATGGTATGGTGGGGCAGCGGTAGTTGCTGCCTTACAGCGCCAGAGACCCAGGTTTGATCCTGACTATGGGTGCTGTCTGTATCAAGTGTATACGTTCTCCCTGTGACTGTGTGGGTTCCCTGCGGGTGCTCAAGTTTCCTCCCACACTCCAAAGACATGCAGGTTTGTAGGTTAATTGGCTTGGTAAAAATTGTAAATTGCCCCTAGTGTGTGTGTGAGATAGTGCTAGTGTGTGGGGATCGCTGGTCGGTGCGGACTCAGTGGGCCGATGGTCCTGTTTCCGCGCTGTATCTCTAGTATAGAGATTTAGTTTAGTATAAAATGAAAGAGATTCTCTCTCTACATACGTTCCTTAGCTAAATGCTAGATTTGGAGGGTTGTTTCCAATTTCATTCAAAGGGCATATTGCCTTTGCCATAGAAATCCACATCCCTTACTTTTTTTTACAGTACATCACTTTTAAAACAAAAATGAAAAACAGATTCAAGGGAGTTAAAGTGTTTTATGTGAAGAATGTTAATGATCTGAAGCTTCCTGCAAGAGGTCAGACTAAATCAAAGCTTTCAAAAGAAGAATTGCCAGACACATGAAGCAAACTAATGTTGAAGGCTGTGCGGAAAAGAGACAATGGGATTGAAGGAGCTAGAGCAGACTTGATGGGCCAAATGGCCGTCTCATGTGCAATGACTGTTCCACCATTGAGAAGCAAAATGCCTAGAAGCTCTTCCACCCATCATGTACCAGAGATCCCCGTACACTAGCACTATCCCACACACCAAAGATTGACACAAAATGCTGGAGTAACTCAGCGGGACAGGCAGCATCTCTGGGGAGAAGGAATGGGTGTCATTTGGTGTCGAGACCCTTCAGACTGAAAGTCACGGGAAACGGGAAACAAGAGATATAGATGATGATGTAGAAAGATATAGAATAAATTAATGATGGATATGCAAAAAAGGAACAATGATGAAGGAAACAGGCCATTGTTAACTGTTTGGTAGGTGAGAACAAAATGATGGTGAGACTTGGGTGTGGGGGAGATGGAGTGAGAGAGGAAATGAAGGGGTTACTTGAAGTTAGAGAAATCAATACTCATACCGCTGTAAGCTGCCCAAGCGAAATATGGCATGCTGTTCCTCCAATTTGCATTTAACCACTGTCTGAGAGTAGAGGAGGTCCAGGACAGAATGGTCAGTGTGGGAATAGACAAAAGACAATAGGTGCAGCAGTAGGCCATTCAGCCCTTCGAGCCATCACCGCCATTCAATGTGATATAGGCTGATCATCCACAATCAGTACCCCGTTCCTGCCTTCTCCCCATATCCCCTGACTCCATTATCTTTAGGAGCCCTATCTAGCTCTCTCTTGAAAGTATCCAGAGAACCGGCCTCAACCATCCTCTGAGGCAGAGAATTCCACAGACTCACAACTCTCTGTGTGAAAAAGTGTTTCCTCATTTCTGTTCTAAGTATGCGAGTGTAATGGAAAGGGGAAGTAAAGTAAACCGGGAGATCAGGTCGTTCCATGCGGACTGAGCAGAGGTGTTCCAGGTCGGGAGGAATGCTAAAAGATTGCCACAGTTTTTCTTGTGTCAATCCCCTTCACCAGCGCAAAATCAAGTGATTATTTGCTGCATGACGCTCAGAGTGGCCACTTCCCTCCATGGGAAATAATCTGATAAACCCAGTTCAAATTGCAACTGGCCCGCAAATTCTGGGTCAGTGATAAACATTCCATCTGCACCTCGTGAAGCATGAAATAGCATTAATATCTTCAATCCGTCAATCTTTCACTACAAACCATCACAGAGCTAGTCACCATTTTGCAATGTTTTGTAAAAAAGCAATTTTTATTTTAAAACAAAATATTTCAAGGTTGCAGGGAATGTAGAAGATAAAACCATATTTCGATTTCGATTTATTAGCTTGGTGGAAAGCTATGCTTCGTGTGCTATCCATTCAAATCGGATCATATACTTAAAAACAATGAAGCCAAAGGCGAGGAAAATACGTAGAGCAAAGAGAAAAATTATAATGTGAAGAATTGTACGTTCTCCCCGTGACCTGTGTGGGTTTCCACCCAAACGTCAAATACGTGCAGGTATGCAGGCTACTTGGCTTCAGTAAAAGTTGTAAAGCCCCTGTCCTACTTTCACAACCTAATTGGCGACCTCTGACGAGTTTGCCTTTGACTCATAACCACAGACGGACGTCGTACGAGGTCGTAGGAGGTCTTCGTAACTCTTCCCCATGCTCGTGAGTGGTCTTAAACGTACTCGTGGCCTCAAGTAGGTCGCGGCGTTTTTTCCAGCCTGATAAAAAATGTAGTAAAAAAAGTCGGCATGGAAAAAATCGATACTTTTTACTCATAGGTAGGTCGTAGTAGGTCATGATAGTAGTCGTAGGTCGGTAACTGGCCCAAGAAAAAAAATGCAAACATGACATCATTGTATCATGTGATCATTTTCCACTTGTAGCTAGTCGTAGTTGGTCTTAGGAGTGGAAGACTGAGGTCGAGGGGGGGTCGTAGGAGGTCATAGACATAGTCGTAGGAGGTCGTAAGAGGTCTTTTACTTCAGCGAGTCAACCCGACCTTGACATTTTTTTCAACTCGTCGAGGGTCTTCTAAACTCGGGGATTAGGTCGTCCAAGTGGGACAGCCCCTTAACTTGCCTGTAGTGTGTAGGATAGTGCTCGTGTATGGGAATCGCTGGTCGGTGCGGACTCAGTGGCCAAAGGGCCTATTTCCACGCTGTATCTCTAAACTAAACGAAACTAATATGGTTCTCAGCACTGTAGTATAACAGTGCCAGAGAAGAACTCCAATGTCCAGAATGAAGTTGGATGGAGAATCAGGACTGTACCCTAGCTTATGGAAGGGCTGTTCAGAAGTCTGATGACAGAGGGAAGTACCTGTTCCAGAGTCTGATGGTTCATATTTTCAAACATCTGTATCTTCTTCCTGGCAGGAGCGGGGAGAAGAATCTTGTTTCTTTAGTTACATTGCTGTTGTCATGAGGCAGCATGAAGTGTAGATGGGGTGAATAGTGAAGAGTCTAGTCTGTGCGATGGACAGGACTATGTCCACAACTCTCTGCAATTACTCACGATCTTGGGCAGAGTCGTTCCCAAAACAAGCTGCCATGCAACCCAATTGTACGCTTTCTACGATACGTCAGACATAGTTGGTAAGAGTCATTGAGGAAATGACTCCAAGGGACAGCACGGTGGCGCAGCGGGAGAGTTGCTGCCTTACCGCACCAGAGACCCAGGTTCGATCCTGACTACGGGTGCTGTCTGTACGGAATTTGTATATTGTCCCTGTAACCTGCGTGGGTTTTCTCTGGGTTTCCTCCAGTTTCCTCCACAATCCAGGCTTGTAGGCTAACTGGCTGTGGAAATTAGTAAATTCTCCCTAGTGTGTGTAGGATAGTGTGCGGGGATCGCTGGTCGGCACAGACTCAGCGGGCTGAAGGGCCTGCTTTTGCACTGTATCTCTAAGCTATGATAGAGATAGGGAGAAAATGAAGTTATAGGTATGTGTATTTTCATATTGAAAGCTGGACTAGTAATGATTAGTGTTTAGTTTAAACTAAACACACCAAACTTCAGTAGTTTGCTGAGGAAATAGAGGTGTGGGTGGTGCCTCCTTGTCTGTTGCTTCAATGGTCGATCAATGGCAGATCAGTGGTAACATTTCCACCAAGGAACTTGAAGTAATGTTAGGTAATACTTACGATGTTGAACATGGAGATCTGGGCTTCTCACTTACGGGTTGGCGAGATAGAGGCATCGCATCTGAGCTCGAACCTGCTATCACCCATCCTCCACGCACACCAGGTCAGTCCAGTTCAGTGTATTGTCACGTGTGTCGAGGTACAGTGAAATGCATTTGTTGCGTGCTAACCAGCCAGCGGAATGTCAATACATGATTTCAATTGACCATTAACACTGTGCAGATACATAATAAGGGACAGACATTTCCTGTCAAGGTTGAGAACTGTGTAGTTTTTCCCACTTTCCCGATTAAATCACCCCGATGACTATTGTTACCCACCACTGCACAGATTAAACTCCAAGATTAATTAGCTCAGTAACAAAGTAGGTGCTTTTTAAATGAATAAAACATAATCAGAAATAGGGGAAAGCTATTTGGCTCCTCAATACTAATCCAGCTTTCAATATGAAGAGACACATTCCTTTCACTACATTTTCTCCATATCTCTATTCTATTATACACTTAGTATTAATTTGTCAGCCTTGAATATATTCAATAACTAGAGAGTTCAGGAAATTCATAAAAATGGTGTGAAAAATTCCTATGATCTATCCTCATTGAATGAACCCTTAGCCTGTGGTTCTACCCCAGATCTAGTTTCACGATAACAAGTGTTGGGGTAACTCAGTAGATCAGGCAGCGTCTTGGAGAACATGGTTAGGTGATGTTTCAGGTCGGAACCCTTCTTCACACTACTTGCTTCAGATGGCTGAAGAAAGGTCCTGATCTGAAAAGTCACCTATCCATGTTCTCCAAAGATGCCATCTGACCCGCTAAGTTATTCCAGCACTTTGTGTCTTTTTGCTGTTGTTGCAAAGCCAGCATCAGCCCAACCTTATTTCTACATAACTTTTCAGGATACAATTTGAGGATTCTTGTTTCCCCCTCAGGATCTGCCATGTTTCAGTGAGACCACCTCTAAATTCTTCTCAACCCTTGACCCACAACAGGCAAAGAAAGTTTGCAAATTGTCCCACTTCCTCGTTGAATGCTATCTGCCTTCCCATAGTTTTGCTGAAGAAAATTAACATTTATTCCAAGCATGAAAATGCAATCAATGTGGCAGAAAAGTGGTGTAAAGGCCAAGGGAAGCGTAGAGTAGCACTGTTAGATAAGAGTTTCAAAGACATTTGGACAATTCCACGGATAGGAATGGTTTGGAGGGATATGGGTCAAAGGTGGGCATATGCGGGCTAGCTTAGATGGGTCGTCGTGCAAACTCCACACAAACAGCACCTGCAGCCAGGATTAAACCCGGGTCTCTGGAGCTGTGAGGCGGCAACTCTACCGCTGTGCCACTGTGCCACCCCTCCGCCTCCCTGCAGCCTCAAACCATGTTCACGGGGCGGGAATAGGTGGTGGTGAGGGCATGAATATAAGGTTGTAAACACTTTTGGATCCAGGAAGGAAATTGAGGACAAAATAGCAGTTCAGTTTAGTTTATTGTCACGTGTGTCGAGGTACAGTGAAAAGCTTCTGCTGCTGCTAATGCTAACCAGTCAAATGAGAACATTTAGTTGTCAAGGACAACATAAGAGGTCGGTTTAATTCCTGCCTTCATATCACAGAAGCCAGGAAGGAAATGCAGGATAAATTTCAACCAGTGTTCCTCGTGACTGTGTGTGAATGTCGACTGCAAAACAAAAGCACCAAAGTAGGTCGTCAACCTGTTCAGAAGGTTTTCGTGTAAAGGCTTCACAAGCAGCTGCTTGTTAAACATTTAACGCGTTTTTACCTGTAACATGAACCTCAGAGCTGATCTCTTGGCACAGTTTTGAACATGTTCTTTGATTGCTTTGCTGGACTTGAATGTTTGAGATATAACGGTAAAAAGGCATTTACATCTTACCAAAGGAATAAATTATCGGCACTTATCGGTATCTTTGTGTTTCAACAAAGTCTCTATTGTATTACTTGTGAAGTCATCAGAGCCAAGTTCAAACTTATAAAACACACAATATTTTCCAACTAGTTGTCAAGAGGTTTTCACATGTGTAGGAACAAAATGGAAAAGCCAGTCTGAGTTGGTGTTCAAAGATTTATTAAACTTGCCAGCCAAAGCTAACCTGCCAAGTGCAACTTTGGTGCGGTCTTTATATTCTCAGATGACAAGTGATATACATTCAGAAACTTGACAGCAAAATTAGGTCTTAATTACAAAAACTTGACAAACAGTAAAACGAGGTCTTCCACATAAACTTGACAAACAGTAAAATGAGGTCTTCCACAGGGTGGAACTCAAAAAGATTAATTAGGTGACAAACTGAATGAGATGCTTAATTTTATTTTTTTCCTTTCTTCCTTCCATGATCATTAAACCTGTGAACTGACCTTGGAATAAGTTAAGGAACATGGTGCAGGTCAAGTTCACAAGTTATAGGAGTAGAATTAGGCCATTCGGCCCATCGAGTCCACTCTGCCATTCAATCATGGCTGATCTCTGCCTCCTAATCCCATTTTTCTGCCTTCTCCCCATAACCCTTGATACCCGCTCTAATCAAGAATTTGTTTATCTCTGCCTTAAAAATATCAGCCGACTTGGCCTCCACAGCCCTCTGTGGCAATGAGTTCCACGGATTAACTACCCTCTGACTAAAGAAGTTCCTCCTCACCCCCTTTCTAAAAGAGCCCCCTTTAAATCTGAGGCTACGACTTCTGGTCCGAGACTCTCCCACCAGTGGAAACATCCTTTCCACATCTGCTCTATCAAATGCCTTTCATTATTCTAGCGCATATCCCTTCCTTGTAGCCTCATTGATAATACATGACAGCCTTGCAGTCTTCAAGACTGGGTGGCACAGTGGTGCACTGGTAGAACGACTGCTTTACAGTGCCGCAGACCTGGGTTTGATCCTGACTTTGGATGCCGTCTGTGTGGAGTTTGCGTCTACTCCAGTCCGGGTGCTCCAGTTTCCTCCCACCTCCCATGGATGCGCGGGTTTGTAGGTTAATTGGCCACTGTAAATTGTCCACGTGTCGTGAGTGGACGAGAAAGTGGGATAACAGGACTAGTGTGTGCAGATGATCGATGGTCAGCGTGGACTTAATGGGCCGAAGTGCTTGTTTCTGTACTGTATCTATCTATCAATCGATCAATCAATCAATCGGGAAGGTGGGGAAGTTTCTACACCACTCCAATCTGACAACATCTCTGGCTCCAGCACTCGTGATTATCACGGGTATAATCTCCAGAATTCCCCTCTCTGTAAGATGCCTCACATCGATGGTCTGGCATTCCTTGTCACGTTATCCAGGACAAGGGGTCACAACTTAAGGATAAGGGGGAAATCCTTTAAAACCGAGATGAGAAGAACTTTTTTCACACAGAGAGTGGTGAATAACTCTCTGCCACAGAGGGTAGTTGAGGCCAGTTCATTGGCTATATTTAAGAGGGAGTTAGATGTGGTCCTTGTGGCTAAGGGGATCAGGGGGTATGGAGAGAAGGCAGGTACGGGATACTGAGTTGGATGATCAGTCATGATCATATTGAATGGCGGTGCAGGCTCGAAGGGCCGAATGGCCTACTCCTGCAACTAATTTCTATGTTTCTATGTTTCTATGTTATACACGAATTAAGTGCTGTGGGAAGATTTTCCTTACGTCCAAAGCACTAAATAAACACAAAGTTTCTGTGGCCGTTTGTTGTGTTTGAATGTAATAATCCATTGCTGTGGATAAAAGAATGCGGATATCAAACTCCCCAGAGGATGTTCTTGCTCTGCTGAAGCCTCTTGCTCCTTTCCCACTGAATTGACACAGATTTTGACAGGAGTTGAATGAGAAGTTTGATGCCCAATACAAACACTTTACTGCATACGACACTTTATACACCCACTATGCATGATGAATTTTTAAAAAAGACAACTTCAATCATGTATGATTGAGATAGGGAGATTACAGGAGCCTGAATTTGTCTCTGTAACACTTACACATCATCTGTCAGGGATACTGTGATCTGGACGAACAGAAACCTGCCTTGGTATATTGAGTGGCTGCGACCTAGTTTAGTTTAGAGATAGAGTGTGGAAACAGGCCCTTTGGCCCACTGAGTCCGCACTGACCAGCGATCACCCATACACTACGGACAGTTTACAGAAGCCAATTAACCTACCGATCTGAACCTCTTTGGAGTGTGGGAAGACCCTTGGAGAAAACCCACGTGGTCGCAGGGAGAACTTACAAACTCCGTACAGACAGCACCATAGCCTGGTTCGAACCCGGCTCTCCGGCATTGGAAGCGCTGCAAGGCGACAACCCTACCGCTGCGCCGCTGTGCCGCTGTGCCGCCCCTGAATAGAAGAAGGTGGGCCTGAAAACAAAAAGAGACATCAAGAGACAAACCACACAATATACAAATCAAGTCCGAGCTTTTTCCAAATATATCTTCATGGTGTACAAATAAAAAAAAGGGTCTTATGTCAACGGCTATAAGCCTCAGAGAATTTACAGCCAGATTAGTGACAGATCTGTATGTTTGCAAGGATTGTTTGGGTAAGGGGAAATGTTGAACGAGGGAATAATCAATGTAAATTCATGGTAGGCCATTATTGATTGAAGCTGCATTAAATATATGCAGCAATTAATTGTGTTGGTTATTTGTACTGCTTACTCCCTCGCCTCCAACACTCTGCTGCATCTTTCCAGTGTGTCCAGAGCACAGTGGCAAAGTGGTACCTGGATGCGCAGCGCAAGGAATCCTGAAGCCACAGCTAACGATCGAGAGATGGGAGTTCAAATCCCACAATAACAAATTTCAAATTTCGCTAATCAAATAAATGATCCATAAAAATATTAATTGTGAATGTGAAACAGCCAGAATGATATAAAATACCATCTGCTTCTTTTAGGTGGACAAAAATGCTGGAGAAACTCAGCGGATGAGGCAGCATCTATGGAGCGTAGGAATAGGCGACGTTTCGGGTCTCGACCCGAAACGTCGCCTATTCCTTTGCTCCATAGATGCTGCCTCACCCGCTGAGTTTCTCCAGCATTTTTGTCTACCTTCAATTTTTCCAGCATCTGCAGTTCGTTCTTAAACATCTGCTTTGTTTATATCGGTTAGAGAGGAAATATGCCGCCTTTACAAAGTCTGGCCTATATGTAACTCTAGATCCATGTTGGTATCTATCTCTTAATGTAGGTATGTTGCAAAACTTACCTTCAGCGGTGCTGCAATTCTGCCGCTGCCCGTGTGCGCGACTTTGGCGCCTTTGAGAGGGGGGCGGGTTTAAAACACGATTTTCTCTAGGCTGTTGAAATCGATGTTGTTCAGCCTACTTAGTTGCTGACGAAAAATCGCTGCGAGGTTCGTTCGCTGCAGGTATTTTTAAACTAAATTGGGTTATTTAATTGTTATAGTAGATTAAAATCATCCTCTAAAGCCGCGAATCCCGACAACGGGACGGATCTCATGTAGGGGACAAGGCAAGGCAGGTTGTTTATTTTTACATTAAAAAGAGCTTCTTACGATCCCTTTATACAAAATTTTATGTTGCGACTAGCTGACTTGGGGGCCCATTCAAACCCACAGTATCTTTCATGCCATATGGGCTTCAAATTCACCGCAATGGCAGCGTTCCAAACCAGCGCGTTCCACAGAATCCCACTTGCAAGCTGATTTAAATGGCCATTAATTTACAGCAATTGAACACTAAATCCCTTCCATTTGGCCTATAAATTAATGTCAATGAGATTTTAAAATCATGTTTTATTGTGAATTCTTGTGTGAATGTTCTTTGGACACTTAGGCTATTTAAAAATGTTAATCTTTCCTTAAGAAATGGATCGATGTTTAGATCTAGTAATTGAATTTTGGAATTAGCTACAATTGGGTAACTAACCAATTATATGCTTTAATTTTAGGTCATCCAAGTAAGATTGTTTAATATTTGTTTCAGAATGCTTCAGAACATTTCTTTCAGTTCTCTTAATTTTTAATAAAGTTATGGGCTTTAGACTGTTCTTGATCAAAGTCAATGGAAAATCAATAGGGAACAAGATGCTAATTTCCGAGTATGAAAATGGCCATAACTATTTTAATACTGAAGATATGAAAGTGAATTAGGTGTCAAATTAAACTTCTTTTTATGCTTTATCTGATGGGATAAATTGCAGACTTGATTAGTAAAATCTCAAAATTTTGTAACATTGCTACTGAATGGGTTTGCTATGTAACAAAATGTGTAGGAAACTACTGCAGATGCTGGTTTAAATCGAAGATAGACACAAAACGCTGGAGTTACTCAGCGGACAGGCAGCACCTCTGGAGAGAAGGAATGGGTGACGTTTCGGGTCTGAAGAAAGGTCTCGACCCGAAACGTCACCCATTCCTTCTCTCTGGAGATGCTGCCTGTCCCGCTGAGTTACTCCAGCATTTTGAGTCCGTCTTCGCTGTAAACCAGTATGTGCAGTTCCTTCCTACATATAAAGTTTAAATTCCAGATTTGGGCAGCACAGTGGCACAACTGGTGAAGCTGCTGCCTGACAGCACCAGGGATCTGGGATTGATCTTGACTTTGCGAGCTGTCTGTGCGGAGTTTGCATCTTCCTCCTGTAAATGGGTGGTGGATGGTCGGCGTGGACTCGGTGGGATAAGGTCGCCTGTTTCCCTGCTGTATCCCTAAACTAAACCAACATAATCCATTTCATGAACTGAATTTAAAGCTCCCCAGCTGCCATGAATTACTGGACCTATCGTACAGAAACTCACCTTCTTAAGCACAACACCACCAGTCTCTTGTCCCAGAGGGCATTCATTTTCCCGCCCTCCTCATTGCTCCACATTGAATGATATACCTTGGGATAAGGCCCTATTCATTGTAGATAAAGCAAGGCAGAGATACCCAGTGAAAGAAGCTAGTGTTCAACTGGCATTGGATTGTATAGAACTAAGCAGCAGTACTAGTACTGAATAAACCTATCTGATCCTCCAAGGGAGTGAAAAGACACAGCTAGCTGAGCTGCTACTTCCAGTTCCCGTCTCTGGCTGACTGTAAGTGGCTGCCGATGTCAGCCGAGGGGATATGGCCTCCACTCAGGGATCGGGAAGACACTAACGGCCATGCAGATATTAATTCTAATAAAGCCTAATTAACTGGCATTTAAATATTTTAAAAGACTCTAAGGTGCGAAATATTAATTTAATCAACATGATTAAATATGTTGATGAATCTATATCTCATATCTAACTCAATTATGAGTTAGATACAGCTCTTAGGGCTAATGGAATCAAGGGATATGGGGAGAAAGCAGGAACAGGATACTGATTTTGGAAGATCAGCCATGATTGTATTGAATGGCGGTGCTGGCTCGAAGGGCCGAATGGCCTACTCCCGCCGGCGAAGCCCCGCAGTGCAGGAAACCTGTTTTCTATGTTTTTGGAAGAAAACCGCTATATTTCTGTGTTCTATGAAGACTAACTAAGGACTTTTACGCGGACTGAGGTTCACGACGGCGCACCCCCCGAGTCGGCCATCTTTTTAATATTAATTAATCAACATGATTAAATAATGAATCTATATCTCATATCTAACTCAATTATGAGTTAGATACAGCTCTTAGGGCTAATGGAATCAAGGGATATGGGGAGAAAGCAGGAACAGGGTACTGATTTTGGAAGGTCAGCCATGATTGTATTGAATGGCGGTGCTGGCTCGAGGGCCCTACTCCTGCACCTGTTTTCTGTGTTCTATGTATCTTTACGGAGGTTCGATGGTTTCCTCACCCTGAGCCCATGGGATGGTTTGCTATCTTCCCACATTCCATTCAAATACATAAGTCTGCCCTGCAAATGTTGGCAGTCTACCTAATGACAAAAAAAAACTTTCAAATGGGAGCCCTTCCTCAAACGTCCACATGGAAATCGCTCAGTGATGGATTTCACAGTGCGTGGTTTTGGTATTTCTTATCACCAATAGAAATATTGTCACCAAAATATAGACACAAAATGCTGGCAGCATCTCTGGAGAGAAGGAATAGGTGATGTTTCGGGTTGGGTCTGAAGAAGGGGCCACGGTGGTGCAGTGGTAGAGTTGCTGCCTCACAGCACCAGACAACCGGGTTTGATCCAGACTACGTTTGCTGTCTGTACGGAGTTTGCACGCTCTCCCTGTGACTGCCTGGGATTTCTCCGGGTGCTCCAGGTTCTCTCCCACACTCCAAAGACCTACAGCTTTGTAACTTGTCCCTGGGGTGTAGGATCGTGTCAGTGTCGGTGGTGATCGCTGGCCAGGGCAGCCTTGGTGGGCCACAGGGCATGTTCCCACACTGTAGCTTTAAACTAAACTAAAAGGTCCCAACCCAAAAGGTCACCTACCCATTTTCTCCAGAAATGCTGCCTGACCTGCTGAGTTACTCCAGCATTTTGTGTCTGGATTTGGCACTATGCCTTGCACAGACATTTGGGCCGAAGGGCCTGTTCCTGTGCTGTAACTGTTCTACAGCCAAATGGCAGAGCAATGTAATTCAAGCAAATTACTAGCGGGCAGAATGAAAGGAGTTAAGAGGTCTCAAGGAGATGTCAAGTCAAGTCAAAGTTTATTTGTCACATACACATACGGGATGTGCAGTGAAATGAAAGTGGCAATGCTCGCGGACTTTTGTACAAAAGACAAACAACAAAACAACCAAACAAATTATAAACACAATCATAACACACATATTCTTTTACATAATAAATAATGGAAGGAAAAACGTTCAGTAGAGTTAGTCCCTGGTGAGATAGGCGTTTACAGTCCGAATAGCCTCTGGGAAGAAACTCACACAGGAAAGAGGAAGATGTGGGACTAGTTGAGGCCACAAAGCTACTGTATATGAGGTGAAATGATATGGATAAAAACCAGCAGGTAGGATGAGTGTGTCTTCAACAATTGATCCATTGTAGGGAATTAAATTTGATATGTTAGTAGACAGACAGGTCATCACATAGTATAGACACAGGTGCTGCCAGTGTGTGCAGTATTAGAGGTAAAACATAATTGTCCAATTTCCCTCAGAAGAGATGATCACATGGCCTAAAGTTTGCTCACACACTAATCAGAGCACGCCACGCCCCCCTGACCAAGCCCCAAGTCTACCCTGACCTAACTGATCTCCCAGTTGCCAAACACTTTAATTCTCCTTCCCATTCCCACTGTCCTGGGCCACCTCCATTGTCAGAGTGAGGCCGAACGCAAATTTGGGGACCAGCGCCTCGTATGTCGCTTACAACCCAGCGGTATGAAACTTGACTCAAGTAACTCTTGCATACCCCCTCTCTCCTCCCCCCCCCCCCCATCCCCCAGTCACACTAGCTTCAAAGTTGGCTTGTTGAGTCTCATTGTCTGTAACTCGTTTTCACCTAGCTCACAGCTAACTATGCATCATTTCCTTTACCATCGTTACTTCTTTGCATGCCTTTCATTCACTTGTTCTATGTGTCTCTGTATCACCATCTACAGGTATACCTCTCGTTTCCCTTTCCCTGTGATTCTCAGTCTGAAGGAGGATCTCGACCCAAAACGCCACCTATTCCTTCTCTCCAGAGATCCTGTCTGACCTGTTGTGTTACTCCAGCTTTTAGTGTCTATCTTCTGCAACCCACAGTCTAATTCAATTCCCCATTCAGCAGACCCACGGTGGGAGCCATGCACTCTCTTATTTTCTTCCCCAAAACGCAACCCTTTTAAACCACAAAATAAAATTATAATCCATCACGCTTAATAACCGGATTTTTCATGTTTAGTCAATGATTAACCATGCAAATAATAACCGTACCTCTGGGATTTTCTCCTTCTCAGTCTAATCAAATTATATTTGATTGTTTGCGCAAAGGTTGCTCATTATCCTGGCAGTCCTCCTTACATGCAAATTATATGTAAGTTTGTGAATATGCTAATATAGTTTTCCTTGTCACAACATTCACCAGTGGGACAGCATTTAACTAAACTGGTTCCAGGATATTTTCTTCTCCGTTTCCCCTCTCTCGGATTGTCCTGATTTTCACACCGAGAGTGGTGAATCTCTGGAATTCTCTGCCACAGAAGGTGGTTGAGGCCAGTTCATTGGCTATATTTAAGAGGGAGTTAGATGTGGCCCTTGTGGCTAAAGGGATCAGGGAGTATGGAGAGAAGGCAAGGATGGGATACTGAGTTGGATGATCAGCCATGATCATATTGAATGGCGGTGCAGGCTTGAAGCCCCTAATAGCCTACTCCTGCACCTATTTTCTATGTTTCTATGTCCTGTGTAAAGTTCATATGTTTTAGGAGCAGAATTGGGCCATTCGGCCCATCGAGTCTACTCCGTCATTCAATAATGGCTGATCTATCTTTCCCTCCCAGCCCCATTCTCCTGCCTTCTCCCCATAACCCCTGGCACCTTAATTAATCAAATGAGCAAAGGGCTCCTGTTTATCAGGCATTATGTCATTCTTCACTAGAGGCTAAATGCTGAGGATCTTTGGCCAGGAAGATTAATCCGACCAGAACATGCTGTGAAATCTAAACATTCAGATGTGTACATAGCGATGGACACATGCAGGGCACATCTGCGAGTGGGTGTGTGTGTGTGTGTATGAGTGAACGGATGTACGGGGTTGGCTGTGCAGGTCGGTCTGTATGGGTGAAGTGGTTTGTGAATGGGTCAGTGGAGGGGATGTGGATATTAGCACAGTGTAGCGTGCATATGAAAGTGAATGAGTCTTTCTGCAAGTGAATGTCAATAAGTGGAGAATGCATGTGCAGATATGGTCACAAGAAATTGTGTGTGAGAGAGAGAGAGAGAGAGAGAGAGAGAGAGAGAGAGAGAGAGAGAGAGAGAGAGAGAGAGAGGTGAGATAGACAGAGAGAGGAGGAGACAGAGGTAGAGGGTGTGTTTGGGAGAGAGGTACAGAAAAGGAGATACAGACCACCTGGTTTTGATCCTGATTCCAAACCCGACAGATCTCTCCCTCTCCCCGAACACACGATCCATCATTACATCATGAGGATAACTTTCAAAGCAAATGGTTAAAAGAAGATTTGAGGCTTTAATCTGGATTACACTGCGGTCAGTAAATCGATCACAAGATGGAATGGGCAGGGAATATTAGTAATGCATTCTACATCAAGACACTTTGCTGAAACAGTAGACCTGGATTGTTATCTAACATTCACTGTTCTCCAAATAGTGTCAGGAATTAACAACAGAGTGATGTTATCTGACCTTTAAATGCAGCGTAGGAGGATGAAACCTTGCTTCGTGTCAACGATATCAAACGGAATCTCTGAAACTCTTGTTTAAGAAGGAACTGCAGGTGCTGGAAAATCGAAGGGAGTCAAAAATGCTGGAGAAACTCAGCGGGACAGGCAGTGTCTCTGGAAGGAATGGATCATTTTGGGTCAGGACCTTTCAGACTGATTGTGGGGGCAGGACAAAGCCTGGCGAGTAATGATTTTTTGTTATCTCTATGGTGACTTCAGATGCACTGTCCTGATTTTCAAATCTCTACAGCCTTGTGTGGCTAGGGAAATAACACCAAGGTGGACAATGGCTACACCAACACACTTGCGGCAGGGTAAATTTTCCTGACCAGGTCTATTCCCAGTGAACGACGATGGTGAAGTGAAGGTCCAGTCTCTTAGACTAATACTGGCAGCTCAGTCTGGTCATCTCGGGCTTGTCCTGGCGGCTCAGTCATGGTCTCAAGTCTGCAAAGGGAAGTATAATTAGTAAGGAGACGCTCTGCTTTCTCTCTCCACTTTTCCTCTCCATCACTGTCTGGAGCTGACTTAGTTTTAAGCAGTGGGGTTGATGAGGTGCAAATGAGTTCATCCAATCTTGGCTAATCTTGGTTACTCCAGCACTTTGTACTTATCTTCGATATAAACCAGCATCTGCAGTTCCTTCCCACACACCCTGGCTAAATGGATGTTGTTGTTGTCTCTCTGGCCTTGGCTCAGTCTTGATCAATGTCCATGGACACAGTGTAGGTGCTGTCCAGGGTGCTGGTCTTCAGCTTCTCCTGATCTATCTGCTGGTAACTGCTGAGTGTGCCTGCTGAGTGTGCCCATTTGACTCAACTCCTAATTGGTTTCAATTTTTCTGATCCGCCAACGACCACGGTGGCACAGCTGTAGAGTTGCTGCCCTTCAAGGAATGCAGCGCTGGAGACCTGGGTTCGATCCCGACTACAGGTGCTGTCTGTACGGAGTTTGTATGTTCTCCCCGTGACCTGCGTGGGTTTTCTCCAAGATTTTCGGTTTCTCAAAGACGTACAGGTTTGTAGTTAATTGGCTTGGTAAATGTAATAATTGTCCCTAGTGGGTATAGGATAGTGTTAATGTGCTGGGATCGCTGGTCAGTGTGGACCCAGTGGGCCAACAAGGCCTGTTTCCACACTGTATCTCTAAAACTAAAACTAAAATCTAAAACCAAAACATCCTTGGTAGTGGCAGTACGTTCTCAATGTGACTCGCTGTGTCCACCTACCTGGTTATAGCCATTGTAGAGAGCTCTAAACTTGCATGTGAACTGCCATACTTGCTTTCCCTCTCTCTCCATCCCTCCCCCACCCTAGTTCTCCGATGACTTTCACACTCCTCCTGATTAATTTTACTGTTTGTTTGCCTCGTTGTCACCTTCCCCTCAGCCAACACTGAACCATTCTACATTTCCTTGAACATTGTCTGCTTTGATCTGTCATTTTCACACCTTACATTATCTTTCTACCCATCCATATTTCCAGTTTCCCTCCCCATTGATTCTCAGTGTGAGGAAGGATTTTGACCCAAAATGTTACCCATTCCTTCTCTCCAGAGATTCTGCCTGTCCCACTGAGTCACTCCCTGCCCCACTATGTTACTCCAGTATTTTGTGTCTATCCATGATGTATTAGTGTCTAGGTTATAAACAGAGCTAAGCCATGACAATTGGGGCCTATGATTGAGAAGAGAAAATCTACCCTATTTTCCCACCTGATTACTGTACAGTGAATGTTTATTGAACATACAGCGTGGAACAGCGTGGAACCAGGCCTTTCAGCCCACCTGTTCTACTACGACCAGCGATTGCCACACACAAACACTATCCGACACACACTGGGGACAATTTACAATTTTAGCAAACCGACAAACTTGGTTGACAAAAATGCTGGAGCAACTCAGCTGGTGGGGCAGCATCTATGGAGCGAAGGAAATATTTCCTTCGCTCCATGGATGCTGCCTCACCCGCTGAGTTTCTCCAGCATTTTTGTCTACTTTCGATTTTCCAGCATCTGTAGTTCCTTCTTAAACATCCTACAAACATGTACGTCTTTGGAGACATGGGAGATAAGCCGGAGCACCCGGAGAAAACCCACGCAGGTCATGGGGAGAACAAGTCAGGATCGAACCCGGGTGTCTGGCGCTGTAAGGCAGCAACTCTACCACTGCGCCACCATGCCGCCCGACAATGGTAGATGGTTAGATGGCATCCCTTAGTCAAAAGTCCAACTCATATATAATTAGTTACCCCCTTACTCAAACTTCACACCAAAAATCTTGGCATGATATTTGACTCCGCATTGACGTTTGACAAACAAGTGCGGTTGCAGCACCTAGACTGTGGAACAGCATCCCTCTTCTCATCACAACTGCCCCCTCCATCAACTTCTTCATGGCTAGGCTTAAAACTTATTTCTACTCACAAGCTTTTCTTGAGGTCCTCTGAGCGAGCGCTGCATGTATGTATTTATGTATGTATTGTTGATCTATGTACCACTGTTCATAGCATGTTAGTACCTGCACTTACGTAAAGCAGGTACACAAAAAAGCTGGAGAAACTCAGCGGGTGCAGCAGCATCTATGGAACGAAGGAAATAGGCAACGTTTCGGGCCGAAACCCTTCTTCAGACCCGAAACGTTGCCTATTTCCTTCGCTCCATAGATGCTGCTGCACCCGCTGAGTTTCTCCAGCTTTTTTGTGTACCTTCGATTCTCCAGCATCTGCAGTTCCTTCTTAAACCTTATGTAAAGCACTTTGGTCAACGAGATTTGTTTTTAAATGTGCTATATAGAAATAAAATTTACTTGACTTGACTAGTTAGAAAGTGGAAGAAAGATCCTATCCGTCAGTGTATTTATACCCAGTAGTTGGAAATATCTGACCACTTGTTTGACTTTAACTAACCTTCTCTGTCCTTACCAAGAAATGTTATGGCTTTTGCTGGCTCATTAATATCAATGAGGTATTCCGTAAGCGCAGAGACACGGCTAATGTACCATTCAAAGCTCCATGAACCAGTCAAACGTTCTCAGAGTATTTCAATTATATTCCTCACATCCTTGCAAGATGGGCAGAAATGTTCACTGTATATTAGGCTGACTTTGAGTTGTTTGTGCACTGCCATCAAACACTTCTTCTACATGGGTGCCCACAAGCTCATGCAGCAGCAGAAGTAAAGGTAGACCATTGTTTCCTTCGATTTAAACCAGCCTCTGCAGTTCCTTCCAACACATTGTTTTAGTTTAGTTTAGAGATACAGCGCGGAAACAGGCCCTTCGGCCCGCCGAGTCCGCAACGACCAGCGATGCCCGCACGTTAACACAAACCCACACAATACTAGGGACAGTTTACACATAAACAAACCCAAGCCAATTAACCGACATACCTGTAAGTCTTTGGAGTGTGGGAGGAAACCCGAAGATCTCGGAGAAAACCCATGCGATCACGGGTAGAATGTACAAACTCCGTACAGACAGTACCCGTAGTCAGGATCGAACCTGGTTCTCCTGTGCTGCAAGCACTGTAAGGCAGCGACTCTACCGCTGCGCCACCGTGCCGCAGTTGTCTTGAGCACAAGCCTACGAGGGAGTGCGGAGCAGAACTGATGGAGCGGCAGTAAGCTGCAGGCCTTTGGCCAGATGTGGTGGTAAGGGGGACTTAAATTGGTGTAGCTTAAGAGGGAATTTAACAAAAATTCACAATTCTCATGGTTTTAGTAAAGCAGACGAGGATTTATTGCAGGTGTTGGGACATCATGTTACAGCTGAACGAGATGTTGGTAAGGTGACATTTCGAGTACTGCTGGTTGCCCCGCTACAGGAAGGTTGTCATTAAACTGGAAATAGTACAAAAAGGTTTATCAGGATATGAAGAATGGTAGATAATTCCCCATTTAGTTTAGTTTAGGGATAGAGCACGGAAACAGGCCCTTCCGCCCACCGAGTCCAGACCGACCAGCGATCCCCACACATTATCCGACACACACTAATTTACATTTATACCAAGCCAAATAACCTATAAAGCTGTACATTTATGGAGTGTGGGAGGAAACGAAGATCAGAGAAAACCCACGTGGTCACGGGGAGAGCGTACAAACTCCGTACAGACAGCACCCGTAATCGGGATCGAACCCGGGTCTCTGGCGCTGTAAGGCAACGACTCAACAAAGCTGTAAAGGGCCTGTCACACTTGGGCGTCATTTACACAACAGGCCGGTACAGACTGTCACGCAAAAGTCGTCTAGCAGTACGACAGGGTCTTGCTTCTTTTGGGAACCATTTGCGATGTCGTTCGTACTTAGTCCGATCTCCATGACAAGGATTTTCCCAGCGAAAATCAAAAATACTTTGGTGAAAATGTTTCAAAACTGCGTGCGCTTTATACCCGGGTGGTCAAATGACATGCAAATGGCGCGCCGACGGCGTATGGCTGGCGCATGGCTATGGACGTTGACACACGGTGATGCATAGTAAATTAGCATAGGCAATGTTCGTGCGTCACTGTGAGTAACAATGCGTCACCACGCGCTACACGTACGCCGTCAGTACGTCAGCGTGCGCCATCAGTACATCAGCGTGCATCGGCGTGAGTAAAGTATATGTCACACAGATGGCACAAGAAGATTTTGAGTACTGCAAAACCCTGGGGCGCCACGTGTTACCGCGCGTCACTGCATACACCACCACGCACCAACCAATTTTTAGGCTGTCACGTAAATGACGCGCAAATGACGCCCAAGTGGGACAGGCCCTTTAGGCAACAAATCTACCGCTGCGCCACTGTGCCGCCCCAGTGGATCCCGCTTGGAAATGCAGTTTGTTTATTTCTCACTGCAGGGTTCAGTGTCCTGGCAGCACTGGATCAGTGAAGTAGGGGTGGGCCTGGCCCAGCGCAATGCCGTCGGCTCCTTCTACCGCCTCTCCGTGCAGCCGCTGCAGGATGCTCTCGATCCGCTCACTCGCTCGCCCGGCTGATGTAGGGCCTCTCGCGGCCAACACCGCCAATACCCCAAACGTGCTCTCCATCGCCTACAATTGTTGCTTCGCTCAACATTGCTGCATTCCGAAAGAACCTTGTCGGCTGTAAAGCATTGGGGATTGCCGAGCTCATGAAATCTGTGACATAAATGTCAGACTTCTTTATTTTCAAAATTATAGATTGAGGTGCCAAGCATAAGTTGACCCAAGTCAAACCATTGCGTTGTAAATCTGGTGGGAGGTCCAATACAGAGAAACTCTGCCCTGCCTTTGCCTTTGAGAGGAATAGAGCATGACAAGAGTAATTACCCTGTCATCCCTGGCAACACTTTTCAATGGAATAGGCAGGCAGTGCCTATTTACCCCGAACATCTTGCCCAAACAGATACCCTAGCTGATTGCAATCTCTGAAATTCCTTTAAAATTATAAGAATAAAATGTTCTTTTATCCATCTTATCAAATTGTAAAGAAGAACCAGAATTTACACGCATCCATCATAACTAGTTAGCTATAAGGAGTGGTTGGGCGAACTTGGATTGTTTTCTCTGGAGGCTGAGGGGAAACCTGAGAGAAGTATAGAAAATTATGAAAGGCATGTGGGCAGCACGGCGGCTCAGCACTAGAGTTGCTGCCGTACAGCGGCAGAGACCCGGGTTCCATCTTGGTTACGGGCACTGTCTGTACGGAGTTTGCAAGTTCTCCCTGTGACTGCGTGGGCTTTCTCCGGGTGCTCCGGTTTCCTCCCACATCCCAAAGACATACGGGATTTAGGTGAATTAGTTTTGGTAAAATTGTAAATTGTGTAGGATAGTGCTCGTGTGCCGGTTGGCGCGAACTCAGTGGGGCCAAGGGGCTTGTTTCCACGCTGTGTCTCTAAAGTCTAAAGCATTGATAGGGTAGACACTCAGATCCTTTTCCCCAGGATAGAGATGTCAAAGACGAGAAGCTGTAGGTGAGTGGGGCAAAGTTTAAAGGAGATCTGGGGGGCAGGTTTATTTTATTAGAGAGTGGTGGGTGCCTGGTGGGAGCAGACGTGATGGCACATGGAGATGGGGGGATATGGATCACATACAGGCAGCGGAGATGAGTTTAACCTGGCATCATGTTCGGCACAGACATTGTATGCCGAAGGGCCCATTCCAGGGCTGCGCTGTTCTACGTTCTAAGATAAGAGACATTTATTTGTGACATGTACCAATTGGTGCAGTGAAATGTGTGGTGGCCATACAGCCATACAAATAATAAAGAGCACAGAACACGATAGTTTTTTAACACAAACATCCTCACACAGCGGGATCACAGTTTCCCACTGTGAGGGAAGGCTCCAAAATTCAGTCATCCTCCTCTGTTGTCCTCCCGTGGTCGGGGGGGCTCCCGAACCCCCGCTGCCGCCGCTACAGGCGGCCCGATGTTCACGCCCGCTCGCCGGGGTGATGGAATTCCGACGTCGGGACTGGAGGGCATCCTCAGCGGCTTGGACATCTGAAAACGGCCACCTCCCACCAGAGTCGGCGGCTTCCGAAATCGACAGGCCGCGTCGGGCGGAGATTCAACGCTGGCGTCCCTCGACAAAGGGCCCCAGGACTCTCCGATGTTGAAGACAGCACTGGCCGTGCTTGAAGCTCTGCAGATACAGCTCCGATGTTAAAGCAGCCGGCCCAACCCTCTGGACCTTCCACTGCGATCCCAGATAAGCATTGCCCGCTCCGCGGTGAATCCAGCGCTGCGCCGCTGCAGCTGGAGCTCTGGTCCGTGTCCCCGGCAGGAAAGGCCGCTCCAATCCAGGTGGTAGGCCGCGAGGAGGGGGGGGCGAGCACGCAACTCGGAGAATAGTCGCTTCCCCGCCAGGAAGTGACTGTGAAACGATTTCCCCCTTACCCTACCCCCCTCCCCCACTTAGAAAAGTTAAAGAAACTAAAGAAACATACTTTTAAAACTAACTAAAAATAAAAACGATAGCAAAACAAACAGACTGTAGGCAGAGGCTGCCTTCAGTGAGGCGCCCCTAGTGGCAAAAGTTGTACATTGTCATCTTAGGACATCTGAGGGAGCTTTGCAGTCAGTGAAATATCTTTGATTAATATATTCCTTAAAACATATTTATCCTTCAAAGTTCTATTTCTGGTTCAGCACTGGGATGCTTCAAAGCAGTTTACGTCCTTTGAGATAGATGCTGACTCTTCTACAGCTTGACGAGTGATTGAGTACTTTCTTTGGAGCAAAGTGAATGATTCTTCACTGCGCATATTATCAAATGGAAACGAGCAAAGACTGATCGCAGAGCATTGCAGTCCTCTCCCCATAAATACTGATGACTACACAGAGTAAGCAACCCTGGGCCCGTGATTAATACAACCAGCCTTGACTCTGATGACTGTTCTTGACATAAGGCATGATTCTAAGTTATAATGACAGCTCTAATTACATTGATAAGATTAATAGGAGGATCCTCCAGTTATGCAAGTTAATAAAGCACTCATTACTGAAGCAACAAGGAGCAATTAACCCTTTGTAGAATTAGATTTGTAATGTGCACTGCAAACAAAGACATATTAACTCTTTCATCATTGGGACAAAGTGATCCATCTTCAAGATTCCGCGAAGGATGATTAAGGAACAGAATTACACTGTGGACTGCCTTGAAATGATTGGAATATTTTGCCAGGCAAGAAACTGCTGCAGCAAAGTGTATAATGGCATGAGCCGTTAAGTTAGGCTTCTGCCCCTGCACATCCTTTGCCTGAGAGCTTGTTACATGTTACATTGCTCAAAATGCAAGCGGGTGATGGTACAATGGAAAATATTGAGTGAGTAGGACAGCTGGATGGTTCAATGTCCAATAGTACTTTATTGTCACATGTACCTGGATGCAGTGAAAGTCTTTCTTGCATTCAATTCAGAACCATCTTAAGGGCCTGTCCCACTTGGCGTCATTTGCGCGTCATTTACGCAATATAATTTACGTGTCACGACGCACAACACACGTGTCGGTGCGCATTAGGCGCGCATGGTGCGTAGTGACGTAGGCAGTGACGTGCGGTCGCGCGCGGCGCCCCACGATATTGGGATGTACAAAATCTTCGCACACCATCTGCGTGACACGCAAATGACGCCCAAGTGGGACAGGCCCTTTACTACCCATAGGCACAACCATACATAAGTACAAGAGTGCAACAAATGTAGTGTAAGAATAATAGATTGCACTGAGCCAATATAAATAAAAGTCATAAATTCTAGGAGTAGAATGAGGCCATTCGGCCCACCGAGTCTACTCCACCATTCAGTCATGGCTGATCTTTCTTTCCCTCTCAAACCCATTCTCCTGCCTTCTCTCCATAACCCCTGACACTCGTACTAATCAATAATCTATCTATCTCTGCCTTAAAAATATCCATTAACACGCTTACTAATCAAGTGACTCTTACTGTCAATCTCCACCTTAAAAATATCAATTTTCTTGGCCTCCACAGCCGTCTGTGGCAATGAATTTCTGCTGATTCACTACCCCCTGAAATTTGAAGGGTAAAAGTAGGCACTGGAAACATAATGGCCAGGAATTTATTCTTCAGAGGTTTTAAAAATGTAATCTTATCTTGGTCTGAAAAGCCCATTGCTTTGGCACTGGAACATGGTCAGTGTTGCAGGGGTCAGCTTGCCCTGGCTATGCTGTGGATGTCCTCCACCACTGCTCCACCACACCATGTCTGACCTCTGTGGGGCATCCAGCGGCATTGTATACACGAGATTACCCGGTCACAGCAGGGCCTCCGCCCCGACCCACCAACGCGTGGTCCTCTCACCAACCTTAGCCGGCAATCCCTTTCAGTGCACCAGCGCACCTCGGCAGCCCATCACATAACCCCCAGAGCATCTCCGAGAGCATGGGTGGTGAGCCCCCACCCGCTCACTGGCACCGATCTTCTCCTCCATCTGCTGCTGCCGCCGCCATCGTATTTCTTCAATCAGGTTTGATGAGAAAACACAAAGGTCTTGAAAGGAATAGAATTAGACAAAAGACAATAGGTGCAGGAGTAGGCCATTCAGCCCTTCGAGCCTGCACCGCAAGAATTGGAGAACACAGACATGAACCATGGAAAAATACAACAATGAAACCAATCCAATTAAAGATATTAACACATGGACCAGTCCTATCCTTTTCATTGAACATAGAACAGTAGAGCACAGGAACAAGCCCTTTGGCCCACAAGAGTTACAAAAATAAATTCAAATATAAATCAAAACAAATTGCTCTAGAAAGTGAATTACCTGTAACAACGAGAGTGTGGGCTTCTAACATCAGGGGACCTTCCACACATCTTCTGGTGAAACCTGGACCATGTTGTCCCAGCAATGCTCTTCAAGGGGCACTCCTTAGGCAGAAGATAGACACAAAAAGCTGGAGTAACTCAGCGGGTCAGGCTGGTTCTCATCTCTAGAGAGAAGGAATAGGTGGCGTTTTGTGATAAGACCCCCCCACCCCCTTTAGTCTGAGAGTCAGGGGAGGGGAAAACTAAAGATATGAAGAGGCACAAAGAACAAATGAATGGAAAGATATGCAGACAGACAAGACAAAGCCAGCAACCATGATCAAGGAAATGAGCAGGAGCTTGAGAGCAGGAGGAATCGCAGAGGGGATGCAGTGGAAGTGGGGGTGTTGCAGAGCTCTCATCCGAGAGTGGAGAACTTCTTCAAAGCTGATAGAACTGCTGCCTCATTTCATCAGGGACCCAGTTTCAATCCTGACCTCGGGTGCTTTCTGTGTGGAGTTTGCATGTTCTCCCCATGACCGCGTGGGTTTTCCCCGGGTGCTCTGGTTTCCCTCCCACATCCCGTGCGGGTTTGTAGGTTACATTGGCCATCTGTAAAAGTGCTTCTAGTGTGTGGTACTGGATGAGAAAGTCGTGTCCCATAGAATTAGCAAAAACAGGCAATCGATGGTTGGCGTGGACTCAGCGGGTTCAAAGGGACTGTTTCCATGCTGTATCTATACCTGAACTGCAGATGCTGGTTTATACTGAAGATAGACACAAAATGCTGGAGTAACTCAGTGGGACAGGCAGCATCTCTGGAAAAAGAAAAAGGTGATGTATTGGGTCGAGACCCTTCATCACACTGAGGTTATTTCAATGGGGCAGGAGCAGGCAGAAACAATGGCTCAGTCTGATAAACGGTCTCCACCCAAAATGCCACATATTCCTTTTCTCCAGAGATGCTGCCTGACCCGTTGAGTTACTCCAGCATTTTGCGTCAAACTGGATTAAATTGATCGTGGGCTGGTGGATGTCTGGAATGGATATCAGAAAATCATTAAAACAGAATGACTTTGATCTAACTGTGGAATTCTCTGCCTCAGAGGGCGGTGGAGGCAGGTTCTCTGGATGCTTTCAAGAGAGAACTAGATAGGGCTCTTAAAAATAGTAGAGTCAGGGGATATGGGGAGAAGGCAGGAATGGGGTACTGATTGGGGATGATCAGCCATGACCACATTGAATGGCGGTGCTGGCTCGAAGGGTCGAATGGCCTACTCCTGCACCTATTGTCTATTGTCTATTGTCTAACTGATTCATTCACCAGCTCCTCAGCGAATAAAATATATACTTTATTCTAATAAAACTCAGTGTTTGGATGAGGATGAGGATGAGCGGTGTTGTCCATGATGTCCCGTGTGTAGCAAGGAACTGCAGATGCTGGTTTAAACTGAAGACAGACACAAAATGTTGGAGTAACTCAGCAAGGCAGGCAGCATCTCTGGAGTCTGAAGAAGGGTGTCGACCTGAAATGTCACCCATTCCTTCTCTCCAGAGGTGCTGCCCATCCCGTTAAGTTACTCCAGCACTTTGTGTCTATCCATGATGTACCAGCCAGGCTCATACATTATACATGAGTGATTAAAACCCAGGCCTGATTTGCATCCATAGATTTTTATTATTCACATTGTGGCTTGATGAGTATTCATCTTTAAGGGCTGTGCACCAACATATCAATTGTAATCTTCAATTAAAATTGGAGGGAAATGAACAGACTTGCCTTTGTCTGGCTTTTCAAGATAGGGATTTTATTCTGAGGCTTTAGTGTGGAGAAGTAGTTTCTTCATGTTAAATCTTTGAAGGATTTTCAGTTCAGTAATCTTTTTGAAGAAGAAGCAATTTTAACTCAGTGTGTTTCATTCTCATGCATTAAAATCTCTGATGCCTATATATTAGCCTCGGTGGTGAAGTTAGAGCTACAGTAGACTAACCAAGATCCAGAGATGAGGGGCTTATATACTGAGAACTCCATCCACAGATCCAACACAGTTAGTGAGGTCTGTTAGTGAGGGGTACCAGACCTAATATCACAGTTACCATGAGAGTATTGGCTAAGACATTCTACGCTAAGCTAAGATATTCTTAATTGAGCTAAGATAGTATAAGATTTTGTTTTATTAAGTTGGAAGATCACTCTTTGCTTTATAGAGGAATAGGAAACTGCAGATGCTGGAATCTTGAGTAAGAAGGAATAGGAATATGAAGACTTTATTGTCACTAAGCACAGTGAGATTTTTTGTATGCATACACAATGTATACAAATAGTAGGTATGTTACAAAACTTACCTTCAGCGGCGCTGCAGTTCTGTCACTGGCCGTGTGCGCGACTTTGGCGCCTATGAGGGACGGGGGGGGGGGGGGGGGGGGGGGGGCGGGGGCGGGGTTAAAATGCCGCTTTCTCCTTACCTGTCCGATATATATCTTCTCGGGCTACTACCTAATGCTGAAAAATCGTTCCGACTGCCGTTCTGTGAATTTTATTTTAAACCGCGGGACAATTAAATCGCTGGAGTAAAATAAAAAAACGACTTCTAAAGCCGTCAACGCAGGCAACGGGACGGATCTCCCGTACGGGACAAAACATAAGGTAAGTCGTTTATTTTACATATAAACTTGCTTCTTAGTATTACTTTAATCAAAATTTCATCAGCGAAAATGCGATTATGTAAATATATGAACCGGCAGTGTTTTTCCTGCCGATACGGGGTTTAAATTCACCGCAACCGCAACGTTGAATCGATCGTGTTCCACAAAATCTCACTCGCAAGATGATTTAAATGGCCATTGATTTACGGGACTTAAACACTAAATTCCTTTCATTTGGGCTATAAATTCTTGACAATGAGATTTAAAAATCATGTTATATTGTGAATTAGTGTGTGAATGCTATTTGGACACTTAGGCTATTCAAAAATGTTAACCTTTTCTTAAGAAATGGATAGATGTTTAGATCTAGTAATTGAACTTTGTAATTAGCTACAATTAGGTAACTAACTAATTATATGCTTTAATTTCAGGTCATCCGAGTAAGATTGTTTCATATTTGTTTCAGAATGCATCAATCTATAATAACTGAAAATTTCATTCAGTTCTCTTAATTTTTAAGAAAGTTATGGCCATTTGACTGTCCTCGATCACAGCTTTTGAGTTAAGTCAATGGAAAAGCAATAGGGAACAAGATGCTAATTTCAGTATGAAAATGGCCATTACTTTTTTAATACTGAAGATATGAAAGTGAATTAGGTGTCAAATTAAACTTATTTTTATGCTTTATCTGATGGGATCAATTGCAGACTTGAGTTTTAAAATCTCAAAATGTTGTAACAGTGCTACAAATAGCAGCCACCTACAGCGCTGACAATGTTACAAAGCATCCAGCTCCCCCTTTTCGTTCCCCCCTCCCCCCCTAAAACATAAAGTGTTGGATGAACTCAGCAGGTCAGGCAGTATCCATGGAGGAAATGGATGGGCAATGTTTCAGGTCAGGCCTACTGAGTCCACACAGAACTAGTGTGAAGGGGTGATCGATAGTCAATGTTATCCCACTTAGGCATCCACTCCTTGTACACTAGGGGCAATTTACAGAGGCCTATAAACCTGCGAGTGGGTGGAGACTGGAGCACCTGGAAGGAACCTATGCAGTCACAGGAAGAATGGGCAAACCACACGCAGATAGCACCTGAGGTCAGGATTGAACCTGGGACTCTGGAACTGTGAATCAGCAGCTCTACCAGCTGCACCTCTGTGCCAGTACATTCTTTACTCAATCACTGGCCAGATTATCAAATCTCGTGCTCAGCGCATGAAGATGGTCTGATTTTGAGAGGTCGTGCCGGAGAGACAAGGGCAAGATCTAGGTTGATGTGGTACCGTGGGATTGCCGCGGTGCCAGCGGTGCCATGAATGAGATATTAACCATCAGCTTTGTCTGCTGTCTGAACGGAGTTTAGTTTAGTTTAGTGATACAGCGCGGAAACAGGCCCTTCGGCCCATCGAGTCTGCATCATAGAGTGATACGGTGTGGAAACAGGTCCTTCGGATCACTGAGTCTGCACCGACCAGCGATCCCCGCACACTAACACTATCCTACACGTTAGAGTCATAGAATGATACAGTGTGCAAACAGGCCCTTCGGCCCAACTTGCCCACACTGACCAACATGTCCCAGCTACACTAGCCCCACCTTCCAGCATTTGGTCCATATCCTTCCAAGCTTGTCCTATCCATGTACCTGTCTAACCTTTACAATTTTACCAAGCCAATTAACCTATGAACCTGTAAATCTTTGGAGTGTGGGAGGAAACCAGAGCACATGGGGAAAAACCACGCGGGTCATGGAGAGAACGCCCAACTCCGTATAGGCAGCGCCCGTAGTCAGGATGGAACCCGGGTCTCTGGCGCTGTAAGGCAGCAGCTCTACCGCTGCACCACCGTGCCACCCTGTGTGGTACAAAGTGTACGGTACAAATGCACAGTTGTATATGGAAGAGCAAGAGGGTTCTCCACGGTACGCTGACCAACATTTGTCTCTCAACCAACCACGTAAAACATGTCACCTGTGGTGCATCTCTGGTGCTTTTCGGGAGCTCGCTGGGTATGTTTCACTGCCATCACTTCCACACTCAGCACTGGCTCTAAACAATTAGTGACATGCTGAACATTGTAAAATCTCGGCACGGATACAAAACCTTGCTGTTCTTTAGCTTCGAAAGTCAGCACCTCCTGACTGGGAAAGGGAAAATACCATCTTCCACAAAGAAGCAGTGCAAGGTGATTCTCAAAGTATTCTTTGAAATAAAGGTCTTTAAAGGTTGATTGAAGCATTGATCAAGACTGGTGGGTGTATCTAATAAAATCTTGCGCCACGCTCTATGATTTTTCATATTTAATAAAGGTGCACCAGTAAAATCGTAAGGATACATTATTAATGGGATAAATAATGATTCAAAAATTGATTTTTTTTTTACTAAGCCTATTAATGTTTAAAACTAAATGTACCTTAAACCTAAGAAAGGCATCACTGAAATCCCCAAACACAGGGAACAACTTGTAAAGCAGTGTAATGCCAATATGAGTTAGAGCAATAATGCAACTGCTGGTGGAACTAATTGGGTCAAGCAGTATCGCTGGAGGTTTTATAGTATTTCATTTTTGGAAATGCAGCACGGAAACAGGCCCTTCGGCCCATCAAGTCTACACCAACCAGCGACCCCCACACATTAACACTATACCTACACACACTAGGGACAGTTTCACATTCAAACCAAGCCAATTAACCAACAAACCTGTACTTCTTTGGAGTGTGAGAGGAAACCGAAGATCTCTGAGAAATTCCATGTGGTCACGGGGAGAACGTGCAAACTCCGTACAGACAGCGCCCGTAGTTGGGATTGAACCCGGGTTCAAACCACTGCTGCACCACCTTTAGTTTTAGTTTTAGAGTTATTACATGGAACCAGTCCCAGCGGTCCACCAAGCCCACCCCACCATTGATCACGAGATCATTCAACATCAGTCCTTTGTTATCCCACTTTCTCATCCACTCCCAACACACTAGGGGCAATCTAAGGAGTCCAATACACCAACAAACCTACACATATTTGCAAGGTGGGGGGGAAACCAGAACTCCTAGAGGAAATACATGCGGTCTCAGGAAGAACATGCAAACTCCATGCAGACAGAGCCTGAGGTCTGACCTGACGTAAAGGGGAGATACTGACATAGAAACCAGACGTGGACTAGGTGACCAGTTCCTACATCGCCAACACTCGGTCTGCAATGGCCATCCTGACCTCCTGGTGAATGCCACTTCAACGGCCCTTTCCACTCCGACACTCAGTTCTCAGTTCTTGGCCTTCACCACTTCTCGGCTAAACGCAAACGAGAAGAAGAGCACCTCATATTCCACATGGGTAGTTTACAACTCAATGGTGGAAACATTGACTTTTCCAGTTTCAGGTAACCTTCTTTTTTGCCTCCTCCTTGTCACCAATTTGAATTGGCATGAAACTGCACTTGAGTTTGGTGGCCCTGCACCTTGCTTGAAGTGGTAGGAAACTGCACATAGTGCATAACCCTACACCCACTTGTCATGTCCACCTAATGCCTGCTCCCCCTACCCCCCACCCACGCACTGCACCTTCTGGTTCTCCTAACCCTACCCCCACTTGTCTCCCTCTGTCCACCTAATGCCTGCCAGCCCCTGCCAGCCCTTCCCCTCACTCGCCTCCCCCTCACCCCCCCCCCCCTCTCCATCCCCCTCTCCCCCCTCTCCCCCTCCCCCTCCCCCTCACCCCTCCCCCTCCCCCTCCCTCCCCCTCTCCCCACCACCCCTCCCCTCCCTCACCTCCCCCCCTCCCCCTCTCCCCCCACCCCCCCCCCCCGCCCCCCTCACCCCTCCCCTCTCACCCCTCCTCAGCCCTCCCTGTCACCCCTCCCCCTCCCCCTCTCCCCCCCCCTCCCTCTCACCACCCCCCCTCTCACCCCCCCTCTCACCCCTCCCCCTCACCCCTCCCCTCCCCCTCCCCCTCTCACCCCTCCCCCTCTCACCCCCCCTCTCACCCCTCCCCCTCTCACCCCTCCCACCCTTCCATCTCACCCCTCCCCCTCTCACCCCTCCCTCTCCCACCCTTCCATCTCACCCTTCCCCCTCTCCCCTTTCTCTCACCTTTACACCCTCAGCTCCGAGGCTGGGTCACGACCCAATCGTTGATCATCTCTTTGCTTCCACAGTTGTTGCCTCATCCATTGAGTCCCTCTCCTAGTTGTTTTCAAACCCACCACGTTGTTCTGTTTGTGCTCCTGATTCCAGCATCGATAGTCACCCATGTAACCATTAAAATTTAACTAGTGGATCAAGGGCGGCACAGTGGGGCTACGGTATAGCTGCTGCCTTGCAGCGCCAGAGACCCAGGTTCAATCCTGAGTACAGGTGCTGTCTGTACGGAGTTTGTACGTTCTCCCTGTGATCGCATTGGATTTCTCCGGGTGCTCCACCTTCCTCTCACACTCCAAAAACGTACAGTTTTGTAGGTTAATTGGCTTTGGTGAAAAATTGTAAATAGTCCCCAGTGTGTAGAATAGTGATAGTGTATGGGGGTCGGCATGGTCTCAGTGGGCCGAAGGGCCTTTTTTTCACACTGTATCTTTAAAATCTAAAATGTAAAAATCAAGAATGATTTTTATTTCAGGTCATGAAGCCATTAACAGAGTTCATCATACCAGATGCATCAATGTATTTGTCTTCGTCTTCAGATAAAAGGAATCACTTACTGAATAACACTCTTGCTTAGCACCAGTGACCCAAGACTAATTTCATCCTCAAAGTAATCCAGCTCTTCAGAACAGACAGCATTGCTCACTCCATGGCAATCTTTCATTGTGGGGAAAAGAAGCATGTATATTTAGCATTTATTTCAAGAGGGCTTGTATACAAAAACATGGATGTAATGCTGAGGCACTGGTGAGGCTGCATTTGGAATATTATGAGTAATTTTGGGCACCATATCTGAGGAAGGAAGTGCTGGCTCTGGAGAGGGTCCAGAGGAGGTTTACAAGAATGATCCTAAGAATGAGTAGGTTAACCTATGATGAGTGTTTGTCAGCACTTGGCCTGTGCTCGCTGTAGTTTAAAAGAATGAGAGGGGAGCTCATTGAAACGTACAGTATAATGACAGGCTTGGATAGAGTGGATGTGGAGAGGATGTTTCCACTAGTGGGAGATTTTACTTCGGAGTCACGTGAGGGACTCCATGAAAGAAACCCGCTTACGACGCATGCGTGTCATATCGCATACACGCATTGAAGGAGTCAGACGTGGGAGACAACGTCTCCCTAGAGAGAAAGGCAAAGAAGCAGGTAAGAGACTGCAAAATTTTTCCACTTACCTTGCAGGTAGGAAATACAAGAAGCTGCAGGAGCTGGGGGGAGACTGTAGAAATGTTGCAGCCAGAACCAGCCAGCAGCAGCCGTTAGCGGGGAACCCTCCGGAGAGGTTTCCCTAACGGCTATTTTTAGCACAGAACAGCTGTGCCCGACGTTGCTCCCCGCACCGGCAAGACACTGCTGCCGGGCGGGAAACAAACCTACACGGCCCGGGGAGTTTCTAGACCAAGTCGGGTCTATTTTTAGACGCAGTCGTTCGGCGCTCCGCAGCTGATTAAAGCAGCTGCACCACCCGGAAGAGAGAGAGAGCAGACATCGGGAACAGCAGCCCATGGACCTGTGCTACGGGGTCCGTGGGGCTGCGGGAGGAAGGACGTTCCTCCGAAAACGGCAGGCTGAAAACCAGTACAGGTAAGAACAAATTTCCCTTACCTTTGTTGGTGCTTTTTCCAGAGTGCTTGCTGTATTCTGAAGAGACTGGTGTGTTGCTGAACAGCAGGGAGCCACCTAAGGAAGGCAGGCCACAGCCACAGGTGGTTACTGGTGGGATGCTGAACAGCAGGGAGCCACCGACTGATGTCAGTATAGAGCTGAAGGGCTGTTGTTTAATGACCAGCAGCAGCCAGCTATAAATGTCGGCACCAGCATCTCCCAGATGGGAGCGAGTGCCAAACTTCACCCTAAATGGGTAGAGGTGCCCGTGAGGACCAGGACCATGGGGAACGGTCCAGTGCCCGTAGGCATGGGGACGGGCTGTGGGATATACCGCGTGCGACTAGTGCCCGAGAGCACCAAGGTCGGCAGGAGCGGTCCCATATATTAAGCACCCGCGACGACGAGTGCCCGAGAGCATGTAAGTCGGCTGGAGCGGTTTGCTGGAGTAAAATTCTCCATATTGGCAGGCTCCGGGATTGGAGGTAGCCACAGTGGGCAAATAATAATATAAGTCCCACAGCAGTTTCCCATATGGGCTGCATGAAATGTCGGACGCCTCTTAGGAGGGTATGGAAGGTCTGACGGGGTAAAGCCTGAGCAGGTGATGGAGCCACTGTCCCCTATTGAAGGGGGGGAAAACAACCTGCCGAACATGATGAGCAGTACTGCCAGCAGAACTCACGGAGAATGATTGCGAGAGGATGGCTGTGAGTATTGAAGGACTGTGTGTCCACCCATCAACTTCAAGCTAATATTTTTGCTGAAGTGTTGGCAAGGCTTCTATACCCCGGAATATTGTGGTGCTCTTAATGTAGCCATTGTTACAGGTGCATTTGCAGACATGTTGGGAAGGCCGTTAGGAGTTGGGAAAATCCGTAATACTCTGAAAGGTCTCATGGCGGGCGTAACAGCTTTGGCCCGCATGTTAAATAAGGTGTACAATATTAGTGACCACAAGGATGCCATTAGCACTATTTTTTTGGAATGTGCAGTTTGAAGGGCCATTAAGCCAGCTCTAGACCCTAGTTCGCTATACTATGTAAGCAAAGGGCTATACACCCCGTTATTTGGGGGGGGGAGACCTGTCTAAACAGGTAAAGAATTGGTGAGGAGGCTTCACTTTGGGGCTGATTAAAGCATCCAAAGGTTATCTGGGGAAGACATTAACCTCATGTGCATCCTAAGAGAGGTAGTGTTTTTGTATTATACTACAAAGAATTGGGCAGAGGTACCCAGCAGCAGCGTCCTGTTTAGGGTTTGGGCCGGGACGACCACTGTGGAAGATGCATAAGTAACATTAACCATTAGGCTCTCCACAACCGCATATGAAACCAAGAAAAATAACTTGGTTACCACCAATACCATGGAGGTAGGTGAATTTGGGGCTCCAGCATTAATAGGGAGCACGGAAGTTGGAGGGATATTGCAACTTCATGTTGAAGCGTGGTGTAATATATCTATGGACAGATATATCCTTAGCAGTTTTAAGGGATATCTGATAGAGTTTCTACACAAACAAAACCCTCCAGTACAACATATACCGGACAGATATACATGCTGGTAATGGAATAAACCAAACCTGAACAACAGGATTTGTCTCAAATATCTTTATTAGAAATAAGAAAGATGGGGGTTGCCGTATTATTATGGATTATCAATACTTCACAATGTTGTGCAATATATTCATTTTAAAAATGGATATTTTTAGCAGTGCTAAAGACTTAGTGTTCAGCAGGCTACTGTATGGCAAGTATTAATCTTTAAGATCCTTGCTACTCAATATCCAACAGGGGGGAAAATTTTAAACCAGCGTTGGGACTGCTGCAACACCAAAATCATAGAGTAATGGTATAGTTGGATGATATCCTTATTGTGGGAATAACTTATGAATCGGCATGTTAGCCAGTGGTTGCCACTAATCAATTGTTTGAATTGGATCAATTCATTATCCATCCACTTAAGTCAAAATTGACACCATTAACACATTTAATATGTTAATGACTTTACTAATATGGAAAGCCACAGAGTTTAATGGGTGCATATATTATAGAGGTCATTTATTTTGGCCAATGGGAAAAATGATAGAAGCTATAAAAGAATTACAATGTGGGGAACACAATGTTAAGTATTGCTCCAAACCCAATAGTTATTCACAACCCGTCTGTGCTATTACAAACAGACGCCAGTGCAATTGGTTATGGTACAACTGATACCATCTCGAGCTATGGGGGAGATGGAATATATAAGAAGCTAACCTACATAACACTAAGGGTTAGAAATGTTAAGTGCATTTCATGGGCAAAAATCTTATTGCTCAGGAATGAAACTGCAGCATGCTAGATGGTAGATAGATAATACCTCGGTGATGGCATATTTAAGTCATATGGGTGGAAAGATATCACCAGCTTGTGATGAATTGGCAAATTAAAGTTGGGAATGGTGTGTCCAAAGGAATATTTGGTTATGGGCTACATATCTACCAGGGATACTAAATCAGTGGCAGACACCAGGCCACGAAAAATTATTGGAAGTACTAAATGGATGTTGGATAGATGGTATTTGCTAAAATCAGTAAAGTAGGTAAGGCCGGATATTAGAATTGCATCCGGGGTTAAATCACCAGTTACCGAGGTATGTATCATTGATACCAGATCCTGAGGCAGAAGCTACAGATGCTGTTTTTCACTGCACTACGGGAGGGGTTTCCATTTATGTATTACCTCCTTGTCTAGTTATAAATTTGGGGTACGAAGGGACATTCAACAGGAATCGGCATTGGGGATGTCTTAGTACCTGATTGGCTTACCCAACTATGGTTTTCCCGGGGTATAGGACATGGTGCTGGAACTATGTATAACGATAGCCGTAGTCCTAAGTTGCTGGTGCATCCAGTAACTGAGGATAGCTATCCATGTCATAGTAAATATTGATTTAGTAGGTTGTAGACTCTATAACACCGCTATGGGACATGGGGCTATCGATAGAACTGTGGACATGATCACAGCAGCACGAAGAAGGTCTACTCTATAACAGTAGTTAGGTCCTATTAAAATGGACTAATTACTGCCATGATAACTTTCTGGACCACAGAAATAAGGATGTTCCGGGGGTGCTACAGTTGCTTACCAGCCTGCAATATGGAGGACTGTGTTTCAGCACTGTGAATAATGCCGAAAGTGCATTGTCAAGTTATTAATGGCAAGAAACAGTAACATAACTATATTTGGAATGTAAGTGTGGCTTTGATCTTGCTAAGGAATTGGTCGCCGGCTACAGCATTAAATCTGGATAACTAACTAGAAATGGTATGCTGATAGCGCTAGTCACAGTGAATAAGCTCCAGTTATTGCTAAAAGTAAGACTGGATGGCTTCACTATTGCGGCACGAAGATTGAGGTTTGTGATCCAGGACCGTATTATTAAACAAAATAGGCCAGGATTAGCAGGGCAGGTCATAGAATTGATGGCCTACCCGGAGGACAATGCCTATGTATAGTAAAGTACGGTTTTGTTATACAGTAAGAAAAATAAGGCTATCAGAGGCAAGGAATTGGCGTTTAATCAGCTATAAGATACTGTACCATAGAGTGTAACTCAGACCATTTCGCGGTGGCTGAAATATGGGATATGATAGGCGGGAGTGGACAATAACATATTTAATTCTCACCCCACCAGGGCTGCAGCTACATCTGCAGCAAAACGCCTTGATGTATCCATGGACAAAATCCTCAGGATTGCAGGATGGTTGTTGGAGAATACGTTTCAGAAATGTTAACAAACCAGTTAGCAGCATGGGAACGGGTTTTCGGGGAACAATTTTAAGTTCTGTATGATAATTTATCCCTGAAGAATACAGGGTTATGATTTGAATTAATTCGATATTATTTATCATTTCCATTAAATAATTGGTATGAATGCTTTGAATATAATTAACAATTTCTCTCTAACTACCAAGGCAGTTGTGAAGCATGGACTCGTTTTCCACGGCATGAGGTCACAGAGCTTTGAAATCTTTCATGGAGTCCCTCACGTGACTCCGAAGTAAAATAGTAAGATTAAACGAGAACTTACCAGTTTGAAGTTTGATCTGTATTTTATGAGGAGGAACGTTGAGGGAATACATGCCCTCCGCTCCCACCCTCATAGGGTCAAATCTTAAGCTGGTATCTCTTTGATAATCTTGCTATTTTAGGTCAATATAGGGTATCTGTGACCTCACACCGCTGCTTTGAAGGATGACACGCATGCGTCGTAAGCGGGTTTCTTTCATGTATTCCCTCAACGTTCCTCCTCATAAAATACAGATCAAACTTCAAACTGGTAAGTTCTCGTTTAATCTTACTAGTCTAGGACTAGAGGTCACAGCCTCAGAATTAAAGGACGCAATTTTAGGAAGAAGATGAGAAGGAATTTCTTTTCTCAGAGAATGGTGAATTTGTGGAATTCTTTGCCACAGACTTTTGTAGAGGCTATCAGTAAATATTTTTAAGGCATAGATAGATAGATTTTTGATTAGTATGGGTGTCAGAGGTTATGGGGAGAAGGCAGGAGAATGAGGGTAGGAGAGAGAGACATATCAGCCATGATTGAATAGTGGAGTAGACTCAATGGCCTAATTCTACACTGATCACTAACGACCCATCTATACCTATCACTAAGTTTCTTATAAAAACGTACAAAATTCTTAAGGGGTTGGACAGGCTAGATGCAGGAAAATTGTTCCCGATGTTGGGGAAGTCCAGAACAAGGGGTCACAGTTTAAGGATAAGGGGGAAATCTTTTAGGACCGAGATTATAGGGGTGTATTATAGACCGCCAAATGGGGAGCGAGAATTGGAAGAGCAAATATGTAAGGAGATTGCAGATATTAGTAGTAAGCACAAGGTAGTGATTGAGGGAGATTTCAATTTTCCACACATAGACTGGGAAACACATTCTGTAAATGGGCTGGATGGTTTGGAGTTTGTAAAATGTGTGCAGGATAGTTTTTTGCAGCAATACATAGAGGTACCTACTAGAGAAGGGGCGGTGCTGGACCTCCTGTTAGGAAATGAGACGGGTCAGGTGGCAGAGGTATGCGTTGGGGAACAGTTCGGGTCCAGTGATCACAATACCATTAGTTTCAATATAATTATGGAGAGGCTCAGAAGTGGACCTAGGGTTGAGATTTCTGATTGGAGAAAGGCTAACTTTGAGGAGATGGGAAAGGATTTAAAAGGAGTAAATTGGGACATTTTGTTTTATGGGAAAGATGTGGAAGAGAAATGGTGGACATTTAAAGGTGAAATTTTAAGAGTACAGAATCTTTATGTCCCTGTTCGGTTGAAAGGAAATAGTAAAAATTGGAAAGAGCCATGCTTTTCAAGGGAAATTGGACACTTGGTTCGGAAAAAGAGAGAGATCTACAATAATTATAGGCAGCATGGAGTAAATGAGGTGCTTGAGGAGTATAAAGAATGTAAAAAGAATCTTAAGAAAGAAATTAGAAAAGCTAAAAGAAGATATGAGGTTGCTTTGGCAAGTAAGGTGAAAGTAAATCCAAAGGGTTTCTACAGCTATATTAATAGCAAAAGGATAACGAGGGATAAAATTGGTCCATTAGAGAGTCAGAATGGACAGCTATCTGCAGAGCCAAAAGAGATGGGGGAGATATTGAACAATTTATTTTCTTCGGTATTCACCAAGGATATTGAATTATGTGAGGTAAGGGAAACAAGTAGAGTAGCTATGGATACTATGAGATTCAAAGAAGAGGAAGTACTGACACTTTTGAGAAATATAAAAGTGGATAAGTCTCCAGGTCCGGACAGGATGTTCCCTAGGACATTGAGGGAAGTTAGTGTAGAAATAGCAGGGGCTATGACAGAAATATTTCAAATGTCATTAGAAACGGGAATAGTGCCGGAGGATTGGCGTACTACGCATGTTGTTCCATTGTTTAAAAAGGGTTCTAAGAGTAAACCTAGCAATTATAGACCTGTTAGTTTGACGTCAGTGGTGGGCAAATTAATGGAAAAGATACTTAGAGATAATATATATAAGCATCTGGATAAACATGGTCTGATTAGGAACAGTCAACATGGATTTGTGCCTGGAAGGTCATGTTTGACTAATCTTCTTGAACTTTTTGAAGAGGTTACTCGGGAAATTAATGAGGGTAAAGCAGTGGATGTTGTATATATGGACTTCAGTAAGGCCTTTGACAAGGTTCCTCATGGAAGGTTAGTTAAGAAGGTTCAATTGTTGGATATTAATGGTGGAGTAGCAAGATGGATTCAACAGTGGCAGAATGGGAGATGCCAGAGAGTAATGGTGGATGGCTGTTTGTCAGGTTGGAGGCCAGTGACTAGTGGGGTGCCACAGGGATCTGTGTTGGGTCCACTGTTGTTTGTCATATACATCAATGATCTGGATGATGGTGTGGTAAATTGGATTAGTAAGTATGCAGATGATACTAAGATAGGTGGTGTTGTGGATAATGAAGTAGATTTTCAAAGTCTACAGAGAGATTTATGACAGTTGGAAGAGTGGGCTGAAAGATGGCAGATGGAGTTTAATGCTGATAAGTATGAGGTGCTACATCTTGGCAGGACAAATCAAAATAGGACGTACATGGTAAATGGTAGGGAATTGAAGAATGCAGTTGAAAAGAGGGATCTGTGCACAGTTCCCTGAAGGTGGAATCTCATGTAGATAGGGTGTTAAAGAAAGCTTTTGGTGTGCTGGCCTTTATAAATCAGAGCATTGAGTATAGAAGTTGGGATGTAATGTTAAAATTGTACAAGGCTTTGGTGAGGCCAATTCTGGAGTATTTGTGTACAATTTTGGTCACCTAATTATAGGAAGGATGTCAACAAAATAGAGAGAGTACAGAGGAGATTTACTAGAATGTTGCCTGGGTTTCAGCAACTAAGTTACAGAGAAAGGTTGAACAAGTTAGGTCTTTATTCTTTGGAGCGCAGAAGGTTAAGGGGGGGCTTGATAGAGGTCTTTAAAATGATGAGAGGGATAGACAGAGTTGACGTGGATAAACTTTTCCCACTGAGAGTAGGGAAGATTCAAACAAGAGGACATGACGTAAGAATTAAGGGACAGAAGTTTAGGGGTAACATGAGGGGGAACTTCTTTACTCGGAGAGTGGTAGCTGTGTGGAATGAGCTTCCAGTGAAGGTGGTGGAGGCAGGTTTGTTTTTATCATTTAAAAATAAATTGGATAGTTATATGAATGGGAAAGGAATGGAGGGTAATGGTCTGAGTGCAGGTAGATGGGACTAGGGGAGAATACCTGTTCGGCACGGACTAGAAGGGCCGAGGTGGCCTGTTTCCGTGCTGTAATTGTTATATGGTTATATGGTTATTAGAAAAAAATTTTTCACACAGAGAGTGGTGAATCTCTGGAATTCTCTGCCACAGAAGGTAGTTGAGGCCAGTTCATTGGCTATATTTAAGAGGGAGTTAGATGTGGCCCTTGTGGCTAAAGGGATCAGGGGGTATGGAGAGAAGGCAGGTACAGGATACTGAGTTGGATGATCAGCCATGATCATATTGAATGGCGGTACAGGCTCGAAGGGCCGAATGGCCTACCCTTGCACCTATTTTCTATGTTTCTATGTTTCTATGTCTATGACCTTCTGACCTCCTGAGCTTGATAGATGTTTGATCAGTTGCCCATTATTTGAATGGACCCTTCTGCAAAATAAGACAATTATTGACACATTCAAACTGTGATCTGGCTATATAGCCCCAGAGCTTACTAAGTTAATAATCATCACACTTCCTATCCTGGGAGTTATTGAAGTCAGTTGCCAAAACAGCCATCACTCAAGTGGGATTTTATGTGCAATTGAACTTGAACAGAAAACTGACCATTAAACTCAATTGAGTATTTAATGCATTTAGCAGGAAGTCTGCAATATTGCTGCCAAGCCTTTAGCAAGGGTGATGTACTAGGGCAAGACTTGCACAGTTACATCTAGTTGTTCACAAAGTGGGAATAGGCTTGATGGGCCGAATAGCCTAATTCTGCTCCTCAGGGTCTTATAACCGCCTTTCATTTCATTGTATGCAAGACCCATTTCATTGTGCACATGGCTCATTGTCATATTATGTTTCATATTTCATAATAGGGCTCTCAGTCATTAATCCCAATGGCCAGGTATTTCAAGTAACCTATTCTCTCTCACATAATCATCAACTCCACCCAGGGTTTCTACTACCCATCCACACCTGGGCAATTTATAGGAGTCTATTGCCCGACCAGTCTGTATGCCTTTGGGATATAGGAGACAGGAATGCCTGGAGTAAACACTCGCAGTTAGAATGAGAATGTACAAACTCTACAGAGATAGCAGCAAACGTCAGTATTGAACCCATGCCACTGGTGCTGCCAGGGACTAGCTCATCATGCAAGTCACCATACTGGCCACTCTATTGTATGCCCGGCTTGTTGCTTTGTGCCAAGGACAGACATAAAAAGCTGGAGTAACTCAGCGAGACAGGCAGCATCTCTGGAGAGATGGAATGGGTGACGTTTTGGTTCGAGACCCATTCAAAGAGTCTGAAGAAGTGTCTCGTCCCAAAACGTCACCCATTCCTTCTCTCCAGAGATGCTGCCTGTCCCGCTGAGTAAAGGGCCTGTCCCACTTGGCTGTCATTTGCGCCTCATTTACGCGTCATATGTAAAATAGGTCGACACGTCGTTACGCACAAATCACGCGTCATTGTGCCGTCTGGTGCGCGTGACGTCATTAGAATACCCTGCGGCGCGCAGCGACGCATGGCTACGCACGGTGACGTAACTATGCGTCACCACGCAATACATGTGAGACGTGGGGACGCAGCGTGCGACGCCAATGTGTTAGCGTGCGTACGCAACGCGTCAGCGTGCGTACGCGATACGTCACGCAGGTGGCGCGCCAGGATTTCGTACAGGACAAAATCCTGGAGCGCCGCGCGATACCGCGTGCAACTCCACGCTTCTCCACGCCTCTCCATGCGCCCGTCCCACCCTACCCACACGCTACCCATGCGCCACAACGCGTCAACCTTTTTTACATATGACGCGTAAATGAGACGCAAATGACGGCCAACTGGAACAGGCCCTTTACTCCAGATGTTTGTGCCTATTTTTGGTTTAAACCAGCATCTGCAGTTCCTTCCTACACATTGTTCCATAGTGCGCTTGGCCCATTCTATTTGGAATAAGGACTCTGCTATTGTGCCCGGGATCTGATCTATTGTATTTGGACTCTACATGCATTAGAATTTTCAGTGCTTGCCCCCGAATTGTACATGAGTTAATTTTGTACTAAAATGTAGAACTATTTTGTACACATAACTAGTTTAGAAAGGTATTAGTCGATCCCCGGCATCGTCAGAGAAGGGCAAGGCACTCACTCATTAGGCTTTCACACAAATGTTATTCACACGTTAAAGAACATTGAATGGATTCACAAGGAACTGCAGATGCTGGTATACAAAAAAAGACACAAACTGCTGGAGTAACTCAACGGGCAGGCTGCATCTCTGGAGAGCATGGATAAGTAATATTTCTGTTCCCTTCTTCAGCCACTGATGCTATCCGGCATTTTATGTCTTTCTTCTAAAGAACATTGAATGACTTTAATACTTTATTCATCTCAATATTCCTTGTGTGATTTTGTTGTCTGGCACAACAAGCCTCATGTTTGCACACAACACTCGGTGCTAGAGGTTACTCAGTGGGTCAGGCAGCATCTGTGCAGTACATGTATAGGTGCCTTCTCGGGCCAGTTCAGTTTACAGAGGTACAGTGAAAGGCTTTTCTCGCATGCTAACCAGTTAGCGGAAAGGCAATACTTGATTACAATCGAGCCATTTACATTGTACAGAGACTTAAAAGTGTGGGCCGATTGTAATATGTGATTGAAGGGTCAGGACTCTTGTCCAGTCTAATGATGTTTTGGTGAAGATAGAGTGAGGGTGGGGGAAAGGTGGGATGACAGAGGAGCTTTTGTCTACCTTTGTCCATCTCACATGCATTAATAAATTCATATACTTTTGCTCAGGATGTATTGTTCTCTACAATGTCAACGGATGACTGATCTGTGTCACAGCCCATTACTGAGAGAGAAACCTTTATTGCTTTACCTCCTAAAATATACAGCTTCTACTAATTGTGTCCACCCATGTATAAAACCTGCAAAAACAGATTAAATTGAAACTGTGTGCTTTGGATAATTTACCTTCACTAAGCTGAATACATCACACAGAGAACATAGATAAGTACAGCACAAGAACAGGCCCTTCGGCTCACAATGACATAACAATAGACAATATACAATGGGTGCAGGAGTAGGCCATTCGGCCCTTCGAGCCACTGTGATCATGGCTGATCATCCACACTATGTACTGCGTTCCTGCCCTTTCCTCCTATCTGCTATCTCCGCTGTCTTTAAGAGCTCTATCCAACTCTCTCTTGAAAGCATCCAGAGAACTGGCCTCCACCGCCTTCTGAGGCAGACAATACCACACTCACAACTCTCTGTGTGAAAAAGATTTTCCTCATCTCCGCTCTAAATGGTTTACCCCTTATTCTTAAACTGTGGCCCCTAGTTATGGTGCAACTCTACCGCTGCACCACTGTGCCACCCTATTCATACAGTTGGGTTGTCAGCTGCCCAAGTGAAATGAGGTACTAAATTACTGGTCAGATTTCCCTTGACCTCCCAAAGTGCCACACCTCACACTGGCTCGGATTAAACTCGATAGCCATTTCACCAACCATTTGTATAGTTGGCCCATATCCCACTGTATACCCTGATAGCCTTCCTCACAGGCTGTGATCCCAACTTGTATCTAAGCCAGTTCTGAATCCACACTACCAAATCACTTTTAATCCTGTGCATTGTGTTCAGTCAACCCATTTCTGAGCTGGCATTGCAGGCACATGGCAGATGTTGATGTAATAACATATTGTCCGAACCATTGCCCATTTGCTTGAGAGGTTATCTTAATTTCCTGGTCTGAGCTGGTTGACCACAGAGTGGCAACTCCTACCCAGACATGGTTCAAGAGCACCCACTGGTGTTGCAACACGTTAAAGCAGTTCGTAAACACAGCTAAATCCCCTGTCCCACTGTATGAGGTAATTCACGAGTTCTCCCGAGTTTTCCCCTGATTCGAACTCGGAGAAAATATTCGTGGTGGGTCCATAGGAGTTTGTGGATGCCTCGTAGCGGCCCATACGAGTAAAAAGTAACAATTTTTTTCATCACGAGTATTTTTTTACTTGTGGACATTTTTTTCAGGGATGAAAAACATCACGAGTTTACCGGAAGTCCCGAGTCCCTACCGTTAGCATTACGAGCCGCTACGAGACATCCACGAACTCCTACGTGGAACGCTTGGGACATTCTCAGAGTTTGAATCGGGGGAAAACTCGTGAGAACTCGTGAATTACCTCGTACAGAGGTTCAGGGGTATTAAGCTGACTAAATAGACACAGAATGCTGAAGTAACTCAGCAGGTCAGGCAGCATCTCTGGAGAAAAGGAATAGGTGACGTTTCGGTTCACCACTCTTCTTCAGACTGAGAGTCAGGGGGGAGGGTAAAACTAGGGGGTATGGAAAGGTTCAGAACAAATTAGAGCTGGCACCGATGATCAAGGATGGTCCGTTTGTTGGCTGTGGAAGAGGTGATAATGGAGGGATATATGGATGCAGGCAATGAAACTAACAGGGCAATTAGAGTGGGGGAGGGACCGAGAGAGAGGGAATGCAAGGGTTACTCAAAATTAGATAAATCAATATTCATACTGCTTGGGTTGTAAGCTGCCCAAGTGAAATGAGGTGCTAAATTACTGGTCAGATTTCCCTTGAGCAGTGGTCATAAAAAATATGCACTTGGGAACCATTGACTGTCTTAAGACAATTGAATCACACAGCACAAAAGCATGGTATATGTGCTAAGAATCAAGTCTCCACTTCCACCTAATATATTCTCTCCACATTATAGGGCTTTGGTTCAGCTGCATTTGGAGTGTTGTGTGCAGTTCTGGCCATCCCATTACAGACAGGACGAGGAGGCTTTGGAGAGGGTACAGACGATGCTTACTAGAGTGCTGCCTGGATTAGAGGCTATTCGCTATAAAGATCCAGGAACAAACTTGGTAGGTTTACTCTGGTAGGTTTTCCCCTGATTCAAACTCTGAGCATCGGAGGCTGAAGGAGACCTGATAGGATTATATAAAATAATGAGAAGCATGGATGGGATATCCAGTCAAACTTATTTTCCAGTGTGGAAATGTCAAAGACTAGAGGGTCAGAGCAAGTTCTGTTTTACTCAGATATCAGAGGGTGCTTGGAACACACTGTCTGGCTTACTGGTGGAGGCAGATAAAATCAGGGATTGAAGATACATGGATATACAGGGAATGGAGGGATATGGATCACGTGCAGACAGGAGAGATGAGTAATTCAATACCATGTTTGGCATGGGCATAGTGGGCCGAAAGGCCTGTTCTCATGCTGAGCTGTTCTATATCATTCTATGTTCTATATACTCACTGGAGTTTAGAAGGACGAGGGAGAACCTCATGGAAACTTACCGAATAGTGAATGGCCTGGATAGAGTGGATGTGGAGAGGATGTTTCCACTAGTGGGAGAGTCTAGGACAAGAGACCATAGCCTCAGAATTAAAGTGCGCACCTTTAGAAAGGAGATGAGGAGGAATTTCTTTGGTCAGAGGGTGGTGAATCTGTGGGATGCATTGCCACAGAAGGCCGTGGAGGCCAATATTTTTAAGGTGGAGATTGATAGATTCTTGGTTAGTACAGTTTCAGGGATTATGGGGAAAAGGCAGGAGAATGGGGTTGCGAGGGAAAGATAGAACCGTCATGATTGAATGGCAGATTAGACTTGATGGGCCGAATGGCCTAATTCTGCTCATCACATGAATTTATGAACATTTATCTCCCCCAGATTGGTTTTACTTAATAATAATAATAATAAATGTTATTTATGGGCGCCTTTCAAGAGTCTCAAGGACACTTTACAAAAATTTAGCAGGTAGAGGAAAAACATGTAAGGGGAATAAAATAAATAGTAGATACATGACTAGTACACAAAGTAAAGACTGAATTCAATACGAAACACAATATGAGGCAATTAATGCACAGATGAAAAGGGAGGGGGACATGGGGCTAAGGATAGGCAGAGGTGAAGAGATGGGTCTTGAGGCGGGACTGGGAGATGGTGAGGGACACGGAATTGCGGATCAGTTGTGGGAGGGAGTTCCAGAGCCTGGGAGCTGCCCTGGAGAAGGTTCTGTCCCGAATACTGCGGAGGTTGGACTTGTGGATGGAGAGGAGACCGGCTGATGTGGATCTGAGGGACCGTGAGGGCTGGTAGGGGGAGAGGAGGTCAGTGAGATATGGGGGGGCCAGATGGTGGAGGGCTTTGTAGGTGAGGATCAGGATTTTGTAGTTGATCCGGTGGGAGATGGGAAGCCAGTGAAGTTGTTTGAGGACTGGAGTGATGTGATGCCAGGATTTGGTGTGGGTGATGAGTCGGGCGGCAGCGTTCTGGACCAGTTGGAGTCGGTTGATGTAGGTGGAGCTGATGCCAAGGAGAAGTGAGTTGCAGTAGTCCAGTCATGAGGAGATGAAGGCATGGATGAGTCTTTCAGCAGCGGGAGGTGTGAGAGAGGGTCTGAGTTTGGCGATGTTGCGGAGATGAAAGAAGGAGGTTTTAATGACATGGCGGATGTGAGGCTCAAGGGAGAGGGTGGAATCAAAGATCACGCCAAGGTTGCGGGCCTGGGGAGATGGGGAGACAGTGGTGCCGTCGATGGTGAGAGTGGGGTTATTGATTTTGCTGAGTGTGGCTTTGGAGCCTATGAGGAGGAATTCTGTCTTATCGCACTAAACCTAGACACTAGGGACAATTTACAGCTGTCATTTAACCCAGCAACTCACACAGGTTTGGGATAGCACAGGAAATAAGAGCACTCGGGGAAAACCCAGGTGGCCACAGGGAGAACATGAATGCCCTGGTCGGACAGGACCGGGATTGAACCGGGGTCCCTGATGCTGTGGGCTGCACCTCCACCAACTGAGCCACACTGCATCTTCTATTTGCCCGATACCCTGGACTGCAAGTGAAACAAGGCGCATCGCTGCTGCAGCACTGGTGAATACGTATCCCCACCTGTCATGTGGAAGACTGGGGGTTCAATACCCCAACGGGGAGGCACGTTTGGGGCAGCACAATGGCGCAACGGTACAGCTGTTGCCGTACAGCGCCGGAGACACGGGTTCAATCCTGACTATGGGTGCTGTCTGTATGGAGTTTGCACGTTCTCCCCGTGATCATGTGGGTTTTCCCCTGGTGCTCCGGTTTCCTCTCACTCTCCAAAGACGTACAGCTTTGTAGGTTAATTGTAAATTGTAAATTGTCCCTAGTGTGTGTAGGATATCGCTAGTGTCCGGGGTGATCGCTGGTCGGCGCGGACTCGCTGGGCCGAAGGGCCTGTTTCCGCACTGCACCTCTAAAGCGTGCAGATCTAATCTGCAGTTTATAGCTGTCGGTGACAATAGGCTCTTCCCCCAGTGACTGCTCTTCATTCGGGGTTGCGATCAGGGGCTCTCTTGGAATCAAGCGCTTTAATTTTCAGCAAACGATCCAAGGTGAAAGTTCAAACTGCCCAGGCACGGGAGGATCAAAAGCTGCCGTTAAAACTCTCGCAAATTAAAAAGGGCAGCTGTGCCTGAGTGTTTGGTGCTGTCGTTTAGTGTCAATGTGTTGCAAAGCTGCCCAGAGAGCACAACTTAAAAAAATGGGGAATAAATCAAAGGTGTTCCGGCCACTGATTACCTGATAATAAAGTCTCTATGCCTGACTGAGATCGCTGGAGCCTGAGGAACATTACGGAGAGCGTCAGCATGAAAATGCACAGCTCCATTTAATACCATGCCGCCCAGCCAGGTTGTAGAATTTGATTCTAATAGTCAAATTCCATTTGGTGGTGTCCCTGCGCTGTCAAAATATGGAGCCACTTGGATCCATCAGAATTGGAATTATTCCTACTGCTTGTTCTGATCGCTCAAGAAATTAGTCAGAGTCATAGAGCGTGGACACAGGCCCTTCGGCCCAACTTGGCTAGACCGACCAACATATCCCATCCACACTAGACCCACCAGCCCTAAACCTAACCTATCCATGTACCAGTCTAATTGCTTCTTAAATGTTGCGATACTACCTTCCTCAACGACCTGTTACGGCAGCTCGTTCCATCATTTGCGTGAAAAAGTTACACCTCAGATTCCTATTAAGTCTTTCCCCCTTCACTTTAAACCCATGTCCTCTGGTTCTCGATTCGCCCACTTTGGGAAAGAGGCTCTGTGCATCTACACAATCTATTCCTTTCATGATTTTATACACTATAAGATATCTCCCCTCGTCCTCCTGTGCTCATAAAATCACTCCCCATCCTCCTAGGCTTGTCTTAGTTTTAATGTACTAGTCTGGTTGTTTAAACCAGTTATAGTCTAAAATCTATACAGGGGGTAAAAGGCCATTTGGCCCAACTTGTTCATGCTAACCAAGTTAGCATATTGAGCTAGTCTCATTTGACCTCCTATCCAATATTTTTTTTAAGTCATATTTGCATCCACTTTTATAGCTTCTAGTGGCAGATACCTACCATTCTTTGAACAAAAATGTTGCCACTCTTCAATCTCTCCCTTCACACCTTAAGCCATTTGTCCTCTAGTTTTAGAATGCTTTATTTTGGGGGGAAAATATTGTGAGCATTCATATTATCCATGCCCCTCACAATCATGTACAGCTTAATAGGGTTGGTCCATATCCCTCCATAGGCTTTGCTTCCTCTCCATAAACTGGTTCAAGCATCTTCTAAAATGTCACTTGATGCCTCCCACCATTGCCGCCATTTGCCTGAGAAATATTGGCATCCTAAACGTCTGTGCGTGTAATATGGGAATGCCACTGAGAATGCACGGTGGGTGTCTGAGACTGCCGTCAGGAGTTGAGGCTTATTAGAGCTCAGGGGAGCGTGGAGCAAAGGCAGCCACAGAGCAAAGCAATTTCACAGCACGCAGCATCGTGCTTGAAGTGAAAGATTAGGAAAGTTGTCAGGGTTGGGAAATGAACGGCACTTGTTAGAACCAAGGCCGTGAATGACGACATTAACAAATTGCTCACGAGGGTCGGACAATCCATATGGACTTCCCGATCGAACGGCCCTTAATTGATTGACTAATTGATACTTTATTGTCACATGTACACGGTACAGTGAAACTCTGTGCTTTGCGTACTTTATACGTACACAAAGAGTCGCCAATTACAGGGTGGCGACAAAGTTACAAGGGTATCAATATAGTTACAATCATCCCTCTACCTTCTTCTCCCCCCCCCCCCCCCCCCCCCCCCCCCCTCACCCACACTGAGTCCCTCTTTGTTCTCGGTGGACACCCACTGACTGACCGCCAGAATTCATGTGAACGACGGCTCTCCGACGACCCTCCACTCTTACCGACCTCCCCAGATACACTTAACAACAGAAGTGTGGGATGAGTCAAGATATTACTACCTCATCGCCAACAAAATAAGCCATTCTGCAGTCTATTTAATTGCTGGAACCATGGGAAAGTTCAGCCTCCATTGTGTGCACAGCAAGATCCCAACAGAGTTGAAGGAATGCAAGACCTTCAGGCACTCTCCTGATCAGTCAGACATCCCGGTGCTTTGGAGGTAGGGCCTGCTTACAGCGGACAGCTCTACATGCTTGAGGAACTACCAGCAGTGCTGCCCCTTGCAAAATTCTCCATAACTCCCCAATTCTGATCTGTGGTACGGTGGTGCAGCGGTAGAGTTGCTGCCTGACAGCGCCAGAGACCCAGGTTCGATCCTGACTCCCGGTGGTGTCTGCAGGTAGTTTGTACGTCCTCCTCGTGACCATGTGAGTTTTCTCCAGGAGCTCCAGTTTTCCTCCCACACTCCAAAGACGTTCAGGTTTGTAGGTTAATTAGCTTAGTGTAATTGTAAATTGCCCCTAGTGTGTGTAGGATAATGTTAGTGTGCGGGGATCGCTGGTCGGCGCGGACCCGGTGGGCCGAGTGGCCAGTTTCCGCGCTGTATCTCTAAACTAAACTTGTCACGACAGACACTTTGCCTCAGATTATAGCATAAGATTACCAGGAGGATAATAAAAACAGTTGAAAGGATGGTCTTAAAGCTGTCTTGAGACACCAGTGTTGACTTGTGACCCATGAGTGCTTAAAATGGCGAAACCACACTCAGGAAAGCCCTGAGAAGCCTCTGAAGGGGAGCACACAATTGGCAACAGGGAATAGCATCTCCATAACTATCCCCTCGTTGTCCAAGCTAGCACCTCCTGACTGAGGAGCAGGCCACTGTCCTTAAGCTAACCTCACCATTCAGTATGATCACGACTGATCCATCCCAGGCATCTTTTCCTCTTCTGTGCCTGTTCCTTTTATCTTTCCTCGCTTGTCCCCGCAGCTCTTGATTCCCTGACTCTTCAATAAGGTGGTGACCCATAACTAGCACTATCCCACACACACTAGGGACATTTTCCGATTTTTACCAGAGCCAATTAACCTACAGTTAATCTACAAACCTGTACGTCTTTGGAGTGTGGCAGGAAGCCGAAGCCCTCGGAGAAAACCCACACGGTCGCAGGGAGAAGGTTCCAACTCCCTGCAGACAGCACCAGCAGTCAGGATGGAACGCGGGTCTCTGCCGCTGGAAGGCAGCCATGCTACCGTTGTACCACTCACCCACCCCCCCCACACAATGAGTAGGGTAGGGTTCCAGCATCGGATACGCCATCAAAGTCAGCTTGCAATCCCTCAGAAGGCTGTCACTGGCTGCATGAGCAATGATAGGGATAAGCCAGAACGAGACCAAGACCACAAAAACCAGACCGGCCAAACTCGATGGCAAGTAATTACATTAGTGTTTGAATGTAAGTCGTTTGAATGTAAATCAAGAATTGATAAATCCAATTTAAAATTCTCTAATAGTTCTCAGTACAGTCTCAACACGAATCAGAACTAAATTGCCCACTTATTTATAATTATTCTGTAATTTATGAGTTTATGAACGTGACTGATGCCATTTGGGAGGAACAGGCGATTTTACTTTTCTTCAGACTGACAGAAAGGGTCTCGACCCTGAAACGTCACCCATTCCTTCTCTCCAGAGATGCTGCCTGTCCCGCTGAGTTACTCCAGCATTTTGTGTCTATCTTCGGTTTAAACCAGCACCTGCAGTTCCTTCCATCACAGGAGATTTTACTTCATGCATCCAGTGTAAATTTCAAGGTCTCCCAGATCAGTAGAGAGAAAGAGTAAAGGGCCTGTCCTACTTTCCAGAGTTATTCACGAATTCTCCCGAGTTTTCAAACTCGCAGAATGTTCGTAGGAGTGCGTGGATATATCGTAGCGGCTCGTTATGTCAGCTGTAGGTAAGTCGGGACGTTTTTTCCAGCCTGATCAAAAATGTCCACGAGTAAAAAAATAGCCCCGAGTACCTACGGCTGGCATAACGAGCCGCTATGATATATCCACGGACTCCTACAGATTCGTTACGAACATTCGGCGAGTTTGAAAACTCGTGAGAATTCATGAATAACTCATGAAAGTGGGACAGGCCCTTAAGATTTGCCTTTTGGTAATGACTGACGGGGTGCTAAATCAAGCTTTTTATTTTCATAAATTGGATCCTTCCAGTCATGGCAACAAAGATGACCAACACTCTAGACCAATTTCTAACATTTTCTTCCGAAAAAGTATGGTTTCAAGGGACTTTGTGTAAAAGAGGATAGCAAGGTACTTTCAAATGTATCAGTGTGCACATGGCAGGGCAACACAGAAACATCGTAGTAAGTTGCTCATATATTTCCTTGAAATTCACACAAAGAGTAGGAGGAGCAAATCAAGGTCATTTCACCCTCAATCCTCTCTTATCAGTCTTCTCCACCCCAGTCATGTCTTCCTATCCCCGCTCCCATTGGGCAAAAGGTGCAGAAGCTTGAAAGCGTGCACCACCAGACTCTTCTTCCCCTCTCTTATCAAGCTTCTGAACAGTCCTTCCATAAGACTGATTCTAAAAACCTATCTTTTACGGGCATTGTAGTTAGTCTATGGATCTGTTATGCTACAATATAGAGAGATCTATAATCTGCACAAAAAGCTGGAGTAACTCAGCAGGACAGGCACCATCTCTGGAGAGAAGGAATGGGTGACTTCAGACTGAAGAAGCATCCCGACCTGAAACGTCACCCATTCCATCTCTCCAGAGATGCTACCAGTCCCTGCTGAGTTACTCCGGCTCTATCTGTGGTTTAAACCAGCATCTACAGTTCCATCCTACACTATAATCTGCATTCTCTACCCTCCCATTTGATCACCATTTTGACCTTGTGTTTGACTTGATTTGCTTCATGTATAATATTACCTGACTTGATTGGATAGCATGCAAACCAAAGCTTTTCACTCACTGCACCTCGTTACACTTGACAATATAATAAACATAAGCCTATATTATAGAAAATGGGGGCAGGAGAAGGTCAGTCAGGGTTTACCATTGAAAATGACCACGGCTGATCATTCCAATTTATTCAATTCAATTCAACTTTAATGTCATCGCACAAATACAAGTATCAGTACAACGAAATGCAGTTTTAAGTCAGTCCGTAGTAGTTGTACATAAAGAAAAACAAAAAAAAAATAGAAAGAGGGAAGATACAGAATAATCAGGAAATACAGAATGATTAAACAAAGGGGGACGGAGGGACCAGAGAAATCTATCGTCGGGACTCCAAGTTCAGCAGTGTGATTGTGTTGTTGTAGAAGCTGTTCCTCATCCTACTAGTACGTGACCTGAGGCACCTGTACCTCCTCCCTGATGGGAGGAGGGCAAACAGTCCATGGTTGGGGTGTGAGGGGTCTTTGATGATCTTCCCAGCCCGTCTCAGACACCGTTTTCGGTGGAGGGCATCCATGGCAGGGAGCGGGGCACCGATGATGTGCTGCGCGGTTTTCACCACCCGTTGTAGTGCCTTCCTGTCCGCAGCAGTGCAGCTGCTGTACCATACCGTGAAGCAGGTGGTCAGGATACTCTCTATGGTACAGCGGTAAAAGTTGGTCAGGATCTGGGGGGACAGGTGGGCTTTCTTGAGCCTCCTCAGGAAGTAAAGGCGCTGCTGTGCCTTTTTGATCAGCTTGGAGGTGTTGAGGGACCAGGACAAGTCCTCCAAGATATGTACTCCGAGGAATTTATAGCTGGAGACGCGCTCCACCTCAGTCCCGTTTATATGGATGGCGGTATGAGTGCCTCCTCTGGTCTGCCTGAAGTCAACAATAATCTCCTTCGTCTTTTTGGAGTTGAGGACGAGGTTATTGTTGGCACACCAGGTGGTCAGGTGCTGGATCTCATCCCTGTAGGCTGACTCATCGTTGTCGCTGATCAGTCCTACTACCGTGGTATCGTCAGCAAACTTAATAATGGCGTTGGATCCGTACTTTGGGATGCAGTCGTGGGTGAAGAGGGAGTAGTGGAGAGGGCTGAGCACACAGGAGGAGGTGAGGTTATTGACCCTAACAGACTGTGGTCTGTTAGTGAGGAAGTCCAGTGTCCAGTTGCAGAGGGAGGTGGAGATGCCAAGTCCACTGAGTTTGGTGATGAAGCTGGCTGGGATGACGGTGTTATAGGCAGAGTTGAAATCAATGAACAGCAGCCTGATGTAGGAGTTGTTGTAGTCCAGGTGGGTCAGGGCAGAGTGTAGGGCCGCCGATATGGCGTCCTCTGTAGACCTGTTGGTCCGGTCGGCAAACTGGTGGGGGTCCAGTGTGGGGGGGAGGTAGGCTTTGAGGTGAGCCAAGATCAGCCGCAAGAGACACAAGAGCCAGCAGATGATGGAATCTGGAGCATAGCCGCATCTGTGGGAGGAAAGTGGGAAAGTCTAGGACTAGAGGTCATAGCCTCAAAATTAAAGGACGTTCTTTTAGGAAGATGAGCAATTTCTTTAGTCAGAGGATGGTGAATCTGTGGAATTATTTGCCGTTAGAAGCCAAGTCAGTGGATATTTTTAAGGCAGAGATAGATAGATTTTTGATTAGTGCAGGCATCAGAGGTTATGGGGAAAAGACAGGAGAATTGGGGTTAGGAGGGAGAGATAGATCAGTCATGAATGGTGGAGTAGACTTGATGGACCAAATGGCCTAATTCTCTACCTTTATCCATTATGACCTGATGACCCTATGAAAATCAGCTTCAATCCAATCCAGAAATAAAGAATGCAAATGACCACCAATTAATCTATTGTTTCAAGGTCACTTTAGGGTCCTGCAGATTCATTGATATTTTATTCTAAACCCCATTCCCCTACTTCTACTACAACTGATCTAATTTAGTTCCTCCCTTTCATTTGACCCTGTGTTCCCCAACATTTCTGGGAGGGTATTAATATTCTCCTCAGTGAAGACATACACAACGTGTGAATTTAATTGGGTTGACAGTGCTTTGCCCCACATTATAAATGCTGCCATTTCTTCCTGCCGATGATCTATGTTTGTCTCCAATAGTCTTGTGCACTTCCTGCAGCTATAGATATTTTCGGAGTTAATATTACGTTCTCTGCAAGCTTATTCTCGTGATGTACATTTCATTGCTCTCTATATAAAAATCTTTGGTGATGGGAATGTAACCATTTTCAACTAACACCTTGTGATCCTAATGTAAACCAATCATGAAACTAAATCTTTACTTTTTTAGACTTTAGAGAAGCAAAGTGGAAACAGGTCCTTCGGCCCATCGAGTCTGCGGCTGGCAGCGATCACCCCGCACACCAGCACTAACCTACACACTAGTGACAATTTACAATTTTACCAAAGTCAATTAATCTACAAACCTGTTCATCTTTGGAGTGTGGGAGGAAACCGAAGAACCCAGGAATAACCCTTGGGGCCACAGGAAGAACATACAAACTATAGGTACACAAAAATGCTGGAGAAACTCAGCGGGTGCAGCAGCATCTATGGAGCGAAGGAAATAGGCAACGTTTCGGGCTGAAACCCCTCTTCAACTATATATGGACTACACCCATAGTCAGGATGGAACCCAAGCCTCTGGCGCTGTAATGCAGCAAATCTACCGCTGTCACCCATTTTCTGCTCTTCTAACTCAGACATGCTTAAAATTGATTTCCTATGATTTTTGACTCATTGGAAGACTATTTGAGGCAATACTTCCATGGGCACTAACAATTATTATCATCACAAACATGCCCGTACCTCATTACAGAATGTTTGCAGACTAGATACCGGCCAACTGTTGTCCCTTGTCAACAAAAAGAACTGCAGATGCTGGTTTACAAAAGAAGACTCTGACTGCTGAAATAGCTCAGGGTCAGTCTGAAGAAGGGTCCCAAACCAAAATGTTGCCTATCCATGTTCTCCTGAGATGGTGCCCGACACACTGAGCTACTCCAGCACTTTGTGTCTTCGGCTGTTATCTCATCATTGGTGACGGTCAAGCAATATTCGATGAATATTGAATCCGGGACCATCCTTGCCTAATAGATCCTGAAAGCTGTCCCCATCATTGCATTGAATGAAAGTACACAAAAATGCTGGAGAAACTCAGCGGGTGCAGCAGCATCTATGGAGCGAAGGAAATAGGCAACGATTCGGGCCGAAACCCTTCTTCAGACTTGCATTGAATGAGTTTGCTGACAACAGCATAGACTAGGGATTAAATAGAGGTTCTCACAATGTGTTGGCTCCACCATTATATCATGATTGTGTGCTTACCTGTTGGGAAATCAGGTTTCATTAGCTGATAATCAATCTCCCACGACATGTTTTCTGGTTCGTTAGGAACAAATTTAGTTGTGCTTTGTAGCAGCCAGCTGAGCAATTTGAAGCAACATTCACTCTTGGAATGGCTTGTCAGGAACAGGGCGGCACAGTGGCACAGCTGCTGCCTTGCAGTGCCCGAGATCCAGGTTCGATCCTGACTACGGGCGGTGTTTGTACCTTCTCCCTGAGACTGCATGGGTTTTCCCCAGGTGCTCCAGTTTCTTCCTAGGCCCCAAAGATGTACGGGCATGTTGGTTGTGTAGGAAGGAACTGCAGATGTTGGTTTACCTCGAAGATAGGCACAACATGCTGGACTAGCTCAGCTGGACAAGCTCAGCGGGACAGGCAGCATCTCTGAATTGCAGGAATGGGTGACATTTCGGGCAGAGTCCAGTGGGGACAACCATCAAACAAGGGCAGGGACATCACCCCTGGGGGCCACATGAGTGTCAAGGGCGTTTTGTTTTGGTTAAAAAATAGGTGCAAATACTATCCACTATGACAATAATGATTGTATGAATGCTGTGAATGTCACATGTTTTGTTTTGTATATACCTTTTCTTCTGAATAAAGTTTATCTTTGGACATGAAACCAAAAAGTCATCACTAGGAAGAAGGTAAATATTTAGATGATTGCAGTTGCAATTTGGTTCCATTTTTAAAATCTGTCTGTACCTTGAAACATTTACCATCAAAGAGTTGAGTTTGCATTGATTTTACAACCCATTTTCCACGCTGAAGTGACATCCTCCCAACAGTGGTGGCACTATTGGCAAATAACTCGCGTTCCAATGGGATGAGTTTGAGTAAATTCAGGAATTTAAATTTGAAAATGATGGGGGTGGAGCTAAATTAAAATTTTAAGAGAAGTAAATAAACTATGTGGGAAGTTAGAAATGCTCCTTCAGGTGCAATTTAACATCCTGATCATTTCAATTTACATAGTTTAGTTTAGTTTAATTTAGAGATACAGGAAGGAAACAGGCCCTTCGGCCCACCGAGTCCGTGCCGACCAGTGATCCCCGCACATTAACACTCTCCTACATACACAAGGGACACTTTTACACTTGTACTAAGCCAATTAACCTACAAACCTGTATGTCTTTGGAGTGTTGGAGGGCACTGAAAATCTCGGAGAAAACCCACGCATGTCACGGGAAATGCTGCTTGAGGTGCTCTTTTTAATCAATTAGACCATAGACAATAGACAATTGGCAATAGACAATAGGTGCAGGAGTAGGCCATTCGGCCCTTCGAGCCACCACCGCCATTCAATGTGATCATGGCTGATCGTCCCCAATCAGTACCCCATTCCTGCCTTCTCCCCATATCCCAACTCTCCGCTATCTTTAAGAGCCCTATCTAGCTCTCTCTTGAAAGTATCCAGAGAACCGGCCTCCACCGCCCTCTGAGGCAGAAAATTCCACAGACTCACCACTCTCTGTGAGAAAAAAGGTTTCCTCGTCTCCGTTCTAAATGGCTTACCCCTTATTCTTAAACTGTGGCCCCTGGTTCTGGACTCTCCCAACATTGGGAACATGTTTCCTGCCTCTAGCATGTCCAAACCCTTAATAATCTTATATGTTTCAATAAGATCACCTTTCATCCTTCTAAACTCCAGAGTATAGCCCAGCCGCTATATTCTCTCAACATATGATAGTCCCGCCATCCCGGGAATTAACCTTGTAAACCTACACTTCTAAACTCCAGTGACCAAAACTGCATACATTGCTCCAGGTGTGGTCTCACTGGGGCCCTATACAACTGCAGAAGGTCCTCTTTGCTCCTATACTCAACTCCTCTTGTTATGAAGGCCAACATGCCATTCACTTTCTTCACTGCCTGCTATACCTGCATGTTTACTTTCAAAGACTGATGAACAAGGACCCCCCAGATTCCATTGTACTATTCCTTTTCCCAACTTGACGCAATTTAGATAGCAATCTTTTCAATTTATTTAGGTGGACTTGAGTCTTGTATTTCCCAATGTCAAGTGTCACTTAATTCAACTTGAACATTTTGAAATATTTTCCAAGATTGTTGAGGGTTTTTTCCGCAGGCCTGCAACTGCAGTTGAGAGAGCTGAGGAGCTTATCGTAAAATTCTTTGGGAATATATAACAAAGATCAAAAACAGCTGTCGGAGAAAGCGGAATAAAATATGGGTTTACAACTCCCATTTGGAATTGGGGAAATTATGTGTCGAAAGTTCAGATGAGGGAGGTTATTATCTTCAGCTGGTTTAACCCCACACAGAAACGTATTTTACTGCGTATCCAAACTTTCTTGAGGGATTCCTGCCTGCCTTTGCATTTTTCATCCGCCAATGTTAATCATGTGTTGCATAAAATGCCGTGCCTGACTTTAGTCCTGTAGTGTACTTGCTTCCTGCCAATGTGGAGCTCTGACTCTTGCCATGAAGTCTCACCAGTGTGGCTAAAATGCCCCAAACAATTAACCTTTGCTGCTCCACTCAAAGGCTTGAAAGGGGATATGATGAATTGTATTATTCAGCAGAGTACCCTTTAGTGATTTACCAGCAGGGCGCCTGCACTTATTCTGCAACTAGCACTTTCAAATGCATTTCTTGTCAATGGGTCAGAGCACACTGACCCACCTTTAGTGCCATCAATAAGACATACCTCACGGTGAGTGCAGAGAGTTAGCAGCCAATACTCCCTGTACGCCCCATACTGCACAAGGCCCTCTGTTTCGGCACAATAAATTATTTTCTTTTGAAGAAGTCCAACTAGAAATTCATCCTCTGTTGAAGAGCAACACCCTTGCATTGAACTCTGCTTCTAGAGTTTAGTTCCCTTAAAGTTGAAACAAACTGTTTTCAGTTATAAAACAAAAGGCAAGTTGCTGGAGGAGCTCAGTGGGTCAGGCAGCATTTGAGGAGGCAGGGAGGAGATGGTTGCAGTTTTGGGTTTTTAAAGATCAGGGAGAGAGAATACCGTGCATCTGCTGCTGCACCCGCTGAGTTTCTCCAGCATTTTTGTGTACCGTGCATTTATAATGGCCTTTTCCACTGCAATTACTACATGGTGTGGTTAATGCATGCAATAGAGGGTGGAATTTTAACTCAATGAACTTTCAATGATAACCATAATCTTGAACCATATTTAGTTTTCGTAGAGTTAGGCTGCTTGAAAACAGGCCCTCACTCTCCACTCATGCATAATTAGTAGGGTGTCTACCTGAGTTAGTCCCATTTACTTTGGTTTAGTTTAGAGATACAGCGCAGAAACAGGCCCTTCGGCCCACTGAGTCCGTGCCGACCAGTGATCCCCACACACTTACACTATCCTACACACACTGGGGACAAGTTACATTTTTTTTTACCAAGCTTATTGACCTACAAATATGTACATCTTTAGAGTGTGGGAGGAAATCTGAGTCCCCAGAGAAAACCCATTCGGGTCACAGGGAAAACGTACAAACTCCGTACAGACAGCACCCGTGGTCAGGATTGAACCCGGGTCTCTAGTGCCGTGAGGCAGCAACACTACCATAGTAGTGCTGCCCAGCCTGTCCCTATGCCTGGCCTATATCCCTCTCAACTTTTCCTATCCATGTACATATCTGAATGCCCTTTAAACATTGTAATTGTATGTGTCCCTACCCTCGGATAACTCCATGTGTCCATCAGCCTCTGTGTGAAAAAGTCCCTCGGATCCTTTTTAAATCTTTCTCTTCTCGCCGAAGCCCTCTAGTTTTGGACTCTCCTAACTTGGGAAAATGAGGGCTTCATGTAAGGAAGCAGAGGATGATGGTGGAAGGTTGCTTCTCGGACTGGAGGCCTGTGACTAGTGGTGTGCCTCAGGGTTCGATGCTGGGCCGGTTACTGTATGTCATCTACATCAATGATTTGGATGAGAACATACAGGGCAAGATTAGCAAGTTTGCAAATTATACAGAAGTGGGTGGTTTTGTAGATGGTGAAGAAGGTTGTGAAAATTTGCAGCAGGATCTTGATCGATTGGCCAGGCGGGCTGAGGAATGGTTGATTGAATTTAATACAGAGAAATGTGAGGTGTTACATTTTGGGAAGTCTAACATGGGCAGGAACAACACAGCGAATGGTAGGGCTATGCGAAGTGTAGTAGAGCAGGTGGGTCTCGGAGTGTGAGTGCATGGTTCCTTGAAGGTAGAGTTGCAGGTTGATAGGATGTTTGGAACATTGGCCTTCATCAGTCAGTATAGAAGTTGGGAGGTCATATTGCAGTTGTACCAAGACATTTAGAGTATTGTGTTAAGTTCTGGGCATCATGTTATAGAAAAGATGTTGTCAAGCTGGAAAGGGTGCAGAGAAAATCTACAAGGATGTTGCCAGGGCTAGCGGGTCTGATCTACAGAGAGAGGTTGAGTAGGCTGGGACTCAGCACAGGAGGATGAGGGGTGATCTTATAGAGGTGTAGAAAATCATGAGAGGAATAAGTCAGGTAGATGCACAGAGTCTCTTGCCCAGAGTAGGTGAATTGAGGACCAGAGGACATAGGTTTAAGGTGAAGGGGAAAAGATTTAATAGGAATGTGAGGGGTAACGTTTTCACACAAAGGGTGTGGGTGTATGGAACAAGCTGCCAGAGGAGGTAGTTGAGACTTCCCAACATTTAAGAGACAGTTAGACAGGTACATGGATAGGACAGGTTTGGAGGGAAGGGCCGAATGGCCTACTCCTGCACCTAATTTCTATGTTTCTACGTTTCTATGGACCAAACGAGGGGAGGTGGGACTAGTGTAGTTGGGACATGCTGGCCGGTGAGGCAAGTTGTGGGCCCAAAGGGCCTGTTTCCACACTGTATCACTGTGATCATTTACCTTATCTATGCCTCTCATTATTTTGAAAGGTCAGGTCACATCTTAATGCTTCCTGTGGCAATGGTTGCTTTTCCAGATCCAGAGAGAGAAAGCCTTGTGTCTATAATGGCCTTTTCTTACTACCTTGGGAGGTCTCAAAGCACTTTGCTGGTATAACGATGGTGAGCGAACACTGACCCATTAGCACAACATGCAGTTGCAAGCAGTAACATTTCCAAATGAATGTTCTCACGTTGCTGAACAATCATTAAAGGGCTTTCTGCCGACTGACATTCTTCACGGCTTCAGCTAGAATTGCTCTAATGAAAAAATTTCAGCAGCCAATCTATACACAGCAAGCTTCCACAGACAGCAACGGGCCGATAACAAGATCATCTTATTTCAAGCGAGGTGCAGGAAGCAACTGGAGGTGCTGGCTTAAACCGAAGATAGACACAAAAAGCTGGAGTAACTCAGCGGGTCAGACAGCATCTTGGGGGAAAAGGAACAGGTGACGTTTCGGGTTGAGGACCGGCTGAAGAAGGGTCTCAACGCGAAACGTCACCTATTCCTTCTCTCAAGAGGTGCTGTCTGACCTGCTGAGTTACTCCAGCATTTTGTGTCTGTCTTTGATTTTAAGTGATGTTGGTTGAGGAGTAAAGGGCATGTCCCACTTTCCCGAGTTACTCACGAGTTCTCCCGAGTTTTCCCCTTGATTCAAACTCGGAGAATGTCCGTAGCGAGTCCGTAGGAGTATGTAGCAAGTCCGTAGGAGGCCGTGGGAGTCTGTAGATCAGTGGTTCCCAACGTGGCGCGTATGCCCCACAGGGGGGCAATTTGATTTTTAAGGGGGGCAATTGAGCGCGACTGAGGAGGTCTGGGTCCAAATTTTCGATTTTTATTTTTTTAGATTTTCCATCAGGTAAACATATGTAGTTTATGTTTCAGATGTTATTTTGAGTAAATCATTTTTTTTGGGTAAAAAAGGTCTTTATTGTGTAGTTATTACATAATCACCGCGCCATCGCTCTTCATGCACGTCGCACGAAGCGCGCGAGGTCATGGGAGAACCTTATTTATTGAATTGGATTTGGAAATGCGATTCAAAGAGCTTTTGCTAAGTTACCCTTATAATATCTATTTCCTATGTTTTCTCTCAAGGGAAAGCAAGGGGGGGCATCAGGATTTTAGAGGTGATTAGGTGGGGCATGGCCAAAAAAAAGGTTGGGAACCACTGCTGTAGATATATCGTAGCGGCTCATTATGCCAGCCGTAGGTACTCGGGGCATCGGGGCATCAGGTAAGTCGGGACGTCTCATCATGACAAGTGGGACAGGCCCTTAAATGTTGACCACAAAATTAGGCAGTAGGCCTTGCTTTCCGTTTTGAATGAAGTATCGGATCTTTTCCATGCATTTGGCAGAGGAGGTAGGATTTGTTTTAATATGTTATTATAAAAGCAGAATAGCAATTGACTGTATTTTCATATTAAACCGTGGCTATGGACGAGAAGGAAGAGGGGAGCAGGATGCAAATAAAGACCTTTTACTTGCTACTGGCATGCAGGTGAGGAAAATATCGTCTCATCCCTGGTACCTGTTCAAAATGGCCAAATGATAAATCTAATTTATACCTGCTGTGGAATGGAGCTACAAGTAACTGCAGATGCCGGTTTACAAGAAAAAAACCCACAAAGTGCTGGAGTAACTCCGCAGGTCAGACAGTATCTCTGGGAGACATGGATAGGCGACCATTGGGATTCGGACTGTTCTTCAGACTGTTTGTAGTAGTGGGGAGAAGGCTGGAAAAGAGGTGGGTGGGACAAAGTCTGGCATCCACCTGATAGCCACAGTGCAGGTAGTCAGGCATCATCACTGGAGAAAAAGGATGGGTGACGTTTCAGGTCGAGACCCTTCTTCAGACTGAGAGTAGGGGGTGGGAGGGGGGCTAGCTGAAGTGCTGGAGGCGAGGGAAGACTAAGATCAACCTGGGCCAACCATAAAATGACCTCAGGCAGGGTATATGGCCTGGTAGGTCCATTGGTAAACATCTTGTCTATCTTTGATTTTAACCAGCGTCTGCAGTTCTTTGAACAGGAACAGGAAAAGGGGGTCGGGTATGTGGGAGAAATGGGTATGCACCAGGATGGGGCACGGGAAAGAGAGGAGGGGAAAAGCGGAGGTCTGTTGCACTAAAATGAAAACATTCACTGTTCATACTTTTGGGTTGTAAGTGTTAGTTGTACGCCTGGAATATCTGCAGCCAAGGGGCGGTGGTGGAAAATCCACAACTAATAAATCAGTGTGATTTATTGCAGTGTGATTGTCCCAATTGATGCCCAACGTATGTGAAACAAACACAATTGCTTCATTTTACGAGGGTAGCCTTCGCCAATCTCCAACGTCAGCAAACGCTCAAGATCCTTTTCAGTCAGTGGTCACACAGGCAGCTGATTCAGTGGGGAATGACATGAAAAAGAGGTTCAGAAATGGGAGAACTTCACCACACTACAAGTGCCATCTTTTTTTACCAGTGTGAAGTAAGCCGATGTTGATGATCAATAAGACATCGTGAAGTACAGGGGACATAGAACAGTATAACATAAGAACAGGCCCTTCGGCCCACAATGCTGTGCTGATCATGATGCTAAGATAATATGTGTAGGAAGGAACTGCAGATGCTAGTCTAGTTTAGTTTAGTTTAGAGATACAGCACGAAACGGGCCCTTCGGCCCACCGAGTCTGCACCGATCAGCGATCCCCGCACACTACGCACACTGGGGGCGATTTACATTTATACCAAGCCAATTAACCGACAAACCTGTACGTCTTCAGAGTGTGGGAGTTAACCGAAGATCTCGGAGAAAACCCACGCGGTCACGGGGAGAACGTGCACACTCCGCACAGGCAGCATCCGTAGTCGGGATCAATCCCGGGTCTCCGGCACTGCGAGCGCTGTAAAGCAGCAACTCTACCCCTGCACCACCGTGCCGACGCATTTAAAACCAAAAATAGACACAAAATACTTGAGTAACTTAGCGGGTCAGGCAGCCTCTCTGGAAAAAAAGGACAGGTGACGTTTTGGGTCGCGACCCTTCTTCAGACTGAGCTCTAGGCTCAGCTCCAGTCCCACAGCCTCCAAGCTGCAGACAGCAAACAAGCCAAGATAATCTCATCTTCTCAGCTTGCTCATGATCCATATCCCTCCTTTCCCTACATATCCATGTGTCTAAGACTTTTAAGCAGCACTGTCATATCTTCCTCTAGCAACAAAGGGAATATTATAGAACATCTTTCACCCTTACTGAATTGGAAAATACATTTTCTCAGGAAGTATCAAACCACAAAAGTATTAGATAGATTGATTAGACGTATAGGAAAGAACTGCAGATGCTGGTTTAAACACAAAATGCTGGAGTAACTCAGTGGGACAAGCAGCATCTCTGGAGGGAAGGAACGGGTGACGTTTCGGGTCGAGACCCTTCTTCAGACTGATGTCAGGGGAGTGGGCAGGACAGAGACAAAATGTAGTCGGAGACAGTAAGACTGGTGGGAGAACTGGGAAGTGGGAGGGGATGGAGAGAGAGGGAAAGCAAATGCTATCTGAAGTTAGAGGAGTCAATGTTCATACCGCTGGGGTGTAAACTACCCAAGCGAAATATGAGGTGCTGTTTCTCCAATTTGTGCTGGGCCTCACTCTGATAATGGAGGAGGCCCAGGACAGAAAGGTCAGATTGGGAATGGGAGGGGGACTTAAAGTGTTTAGCGACTGGGAGATCAGGTAGGTTTAGGTGGACTGAGCGGAGGTGTTCAGCGAAACGATCGCCGAGCCTGCGCTTCCTCTCTCCGATATACAAGAGTCGACACCTGCAACATCGGATACAGTAGATGAGGTTGGAGGAGGTGCAAGTGAACCTCTGCCTCACCTGAAAACACTGTTGTGGTCCTTGGCCAGAGCCGAGGGGGGAGGTAAAGGAACAGGTGTTGCATCTCCTGTGGTTGCAGGGGAAAGTACCTGGGTTTGGGTGGGAAGGGACAAGTTGACCAGGGAGTTGTGGAGGGAACGGTCTCTGCGGAAAGCAGAAAGGGTTGGAGATGGGAAGATGTGGCTCCCATTGGAGATGGCGAAAATGTCGGAGGATTATGTGCTGTATGCGACAGCTGATGGGGTGGAAGGTGAGGACAAGGTGGGCTCTGTCCATGTACGAATGGGGGAGGGGGAGCAAGGGCGGAGCTGCAGGATATCACGGAGACCCTAGTGAGAGCCTCATCTATAATGGAAGAGGGGAACCCCCGTTTCCTAAAGAATGAGGACATCTCCGATGACCTGGTATGGAAAACCTCATCCTGGGCACAGATGCGGTGTAGATTGAGGAATTAGGAGTAGGGGGATAGAGTCCTTACAGGAAGCAGGGTGGGGAGAAGTGTAGTCTAGATAGCTATGGGAGTCAGTGAGTTTGTAATAGATGTCAGTCGATAGTCTGTTTTCCTGTGATGGAGACGGTGAGATCTAGAAATGGTAGGGAGATGTCGGAGATGGTCCAAGTGAATTTGAGTGCAGGATGGAAATTAGTGGTGATGATGATGAAGTCAGTGAGTTCTGCATGGGTGCAAGAGGTAGCACTGATGCAGTCGGCAATGTAGCGGAGGTAGGGTTCGGGGATAGGGCCAGTGTACGCGTGGAACAGGGATTGTTTGATGTACCCTACAAAGAGGCAGGCAGAGCTAGGGCCCATACGCGTGCCCATAGCTACGCCTTGGATTTGGAGGAAGAGGGAGGAGTCGAATGTGAAGTTGTCACGGGTAAGGACCAGCTCTCCTAGGCGGAGAAGAGTGTTAGTAGACAGAAATTGGTTGGTTCTGCGGTCGAGGCAGAAACGGAGGGCTTTAAGACCTTCCTGGTGGAGGGATGGAGGTGTAGGTGACTGGTCATCCATAGTAAAGATGAGGTAGTGGGGGGCTAGAAAACGGAAATAATTGACGAGACAAAGCAAGTTAACAGGAATCAGAACAAAATGAAAATATTGACATTTCGGGTCGAGAACCTTCTTCAGACTGATTCAATGTGGAAGCTGATTCTCACTTCACCAATATCAGATAACCAAATCTTCCAGTTTGTCCCACTACTGACCAAAGCTCATGGAAAGTGATCAACCTGTAATATTAACCCTCTTTCTCTGCCATGGAATGTATCCTCTTGAGGACTCTCATCTGACTTGCAGCAGATCCCGTGTATACCACCAAGTTGATCGCCTCTGATTTTATTGATCTTCTGGTTACATCAACTCAGGCAGAACTTTTTCCATTCTGACAAAAGATCATTGAGCTGAATTGTTAACTCTGTTTCTCTCACTGCAGAGGCTGACTGACCCATAGGTTTGTACCGTAGGTTAATTGGCTTGGTAAGAGGCTGCAGATGCTGAAATCTGGAGCCAAAAACAAACTGCTGGGGGAACTTAATGGGTGAAGCAGCATCATTGGGGGAAAGGAAATGTCGACATTTTTTCCAGAGATGCTGCCTGAACCGCTGAGTTACTCCAGCACTATGTGTCTTTTTTGTGAACCAGCATCTGCGGTTCCTTGTTTCTAGACTTCGAACATCAACTGGACAGGCAGCATCTCGGGGAAATCTCCAGAGTTATTGCCAGACCCGTTGAATTGCTCCAGCATTTTGTGTGTATCTTTGGTATCCTTCCAACAATAACATCCCGACGTCCAGTTTGTTGAGTAAAGGGCCTGTCCCACTTTAGCAACCTTTACAGGTGACTGCTGACACCCGTGATAGGTCGCCGAAATTTTCAACATGGTGAAAACTCAACGGCGACCAGAAAGACACTACGACTCTTTGGAGACCTCTCAAGACCATAGGAGACCTCTCACGACCACGTAACGCCTGTCCATACACCTCCTCACTCACCCCCCCCCCCCCCCCCCCCCCCCCCCCCCCCCCCAAATCCAGGTGAGACAGAGATTCACCTACACTACCTTCAACCTCATCTATTGCATTCAGTGTTAATGATGAGGCCTCCTCTACATTGGTGAGACCAAAAGCAGACGAGGCAACTGCTTTGCTGGGTCCTGTGCTCTGTCTATTGTGAGGATCTGGATTTCTCAGTTGCCAGCTATTTTATTCCTCCTTCCTAATTTCACACCAACCGTTCTGTCCTTGGCCTCCTCCATTGCCAGGGCAAGGTCAAATATAAAATGGAGGAACAGCACCTCACATTCCACCAGAGTAGTCTACAGCCCAACTGGTTAAACATTGAATTCTCTGATTTGTATGAAGCCATCTTCCATTAAATGCATTTTCGTGGAGACACTTTTAGTTTCCTTTAGAGATACAGCATGGAAACAGGCCCTTCGGCCCATCGAGACCGTACCGACTAGTGATCCCCACACACTAGCACTAACCTAAACCCACTAGGGACAATTTACAATTTTAGTAAGCCAATTAACCTACAAACCAGTGCAAGAAGGAACTGCAGATGCTGGTTTAAACCGAAGATAAACAGAAAAAGCTGGAGTAACTCAGCGGGTCAGGCAGCGTCTCTGGGGAGAAGGAATCGGCGACGAAGGGTCTCGACCCGAAACGACACCCATTCCTTCTTTCCGGAGATGCTGCCTGTCCCGCTGAGTTGCTTAACCTACAAATCTGTACGCCTTTGGAGGGTGGGAGGAAACCAGAGCTCCAGAAGAGAACACACGCAGGTCACGGGGAGAAGGTACAAACTCCAAACAGACAGCGCCCGTAGTCAGGATCGAATCCGGGTCTGAGGCGCTGTAAGGCAGCAACTCTACCACAAACCCACCTTTTAAGTACCATTGGACAGGTGCATGGAAAATACACTTGGATAGATACATGGATAGGAAAGGTTTAGAGGGATATGGGCCAAACATGGGCAAATGGGACAAACTTAGATGGGGCACCTTGGTTTCCATGCTGTACTTGTTGCAGTCTCAGGCACAGCCGTTTCTGAAGCTCCACGCCTTCAGCCACTGTAAACAATTCAATTTCCCCAACAAATCTACTTCCCCATATAGTCGACGGATTGCTGAGAGGACCATTGGGGTGTGACCTGCCCAGGGATCAACGACTGACATTGTTTTGCCAATAAACTCATTGAAAATTAAAGTGTTCCAAGGAACTATAAATCAGGAAGTGTTGTCGCCGTATGTGGATGCCAGAGCAGGCTAAACGTGAGCCCTGGTCCCTTCCCACAACCTGTGTTGCTGATGGCAGATTACAACAATAAATTACTGCTGTAATCCTGACACCCACTCTCGACCGTCCATAATTGTGTTGCCTTTAATGGCCGCCCTCTATCTCCACTCCATTATCCGTCTTTTTATAGATTGGCTCAGCTTTACGAGAACAGCATTCGAGCCAGCCGAAAGCCTGTGCAGAGTTCAGGTAACCTCGCTCAGCCAGCCACCAACCACCTCCCTGAAAAACCCTCTGAACTGCAACATTTAGCATTGAAGGAATATCCTGTAGGGGGGTCCCCAGGAGCACAGCCAAGAATTAATCAAAAACAAAGTTATGAGAACGACATGTTTTTTTATTACTGCTCCCAAGTCCAAACCCCGTGACCGGGCATTATCCGACCGTAAATACCCCGGGTCAGACCCCATGACCAAACGCGTCCCACTCCGAAACGCTCAACTACTCCCTCCTCTGCCCGTGGCTAGCCGCCAGATGCCGCCACAATACATGCAGCCCTCACTATTGGTGGCGCAGCGGTAGAGTTCAAGTATCAAGTATCTTTTATTGTCATTCAGACTTTTCAGTCTGAATGAAATTTCATGCCTTGCAGTCATTACATAGAATAAAATAACAAAACACACTTTAAACACAGATTTAACATCCACCACAGTGAGTCCACTAGGCACAGAGATGTGATGGAAGGCAAAAGTCTTAAAGTCCTTGTCTCTTCCCTCCTTGTTCTCCCTCTGCACTGAGGTGATCCAGGCCTCCGATGTTGTGACCCCGCCGGGTGATGGTGAGCAAGTCCCGCGGCTGAATCCGAGCTCGGCAAACGGGCCGGTTCAAACTCCGTGGCCCGGGGTGGTCGAAGCTGCCGAAGCTGCCGCCCTCCAGTCCAGCGGACGAAGCTGGTTGTTGCGGGAGTTCCGGAAAAACAGGTCACCAACCTGTGACCTGCGAGCTCCCGACGATGTCGCTCGCTGGGCCCGCGGCCGAGCCTCCGAGTTGCTGCCTTACAGCGCCAGAGACCCGGGTTCGATCCGGACTTCGGGTGCCGTCTGTACAGAGTTTGTACGTACTCCGCGTGACCGCGTGGGTTTTCACCGGGTCCTCTGTTTTCCTTCCAAACTCCAAACACGTGCAGGATTGTAGGTTAATTGCCTTCGATATAATTGTAAACTAGGCCTAGTGTGTAGGATAGTGCTAGTGTACAGGGTAATCGCAGGTTGGCACGGACTCAGTGGGCCGAGGGGCCTATTTACGCACTGTTTCTCTAAAGCCTAAATCTGAGCATGGGTCTGAATAGCTGGGGAAAACATAGCAGTGAATACCGTCCCTTTGTATTGAAAACACTCCCCCAAATAAACGACAGTACCAAAAATATTAACATGCCTTATTAAACAGACTAATAGCTTTAATCTCCAACAAGGAAATGTTCTAAGTGAACACAGAAATATAAATATTAAAACCAATCATAAAAATGAAATCCGATCATAAAAATGTACATACTGTATCTCTGGGAAACCGTGCAAGGTTGACTGAGGCAAACCATGTGTGGAACCTGATGCGGTAATGTAGTGTGGATGTTTACACTCAGAAAATGTGCATCTTTACATGGTCCCATTCTCACACGGGGCCTTAAATACTTTTTGCTGTTGCTCAAAACGTCTGTAAAAGCTCCAAATGGAGACGATCGTGATTCCAGGAGACGTACAGCATGGAAACAGGCTCTTCGGCCCAACTTGTTTATTCTAACCAAGCCACCCTTCAATGTTTGTCCCATTTGCTGGTGTTTGGCCCATATCCCTCTGAACCTTTCCTATCCTTGACTAATGATGCTGCAATATCTCAGCTCAGCCTCTGGCAATTTCTTCTCTAGCTTCCCGCAGTGTTCTTAGACTTTACCTGATCAGGCCTAGAGAATTATCTGTGTTTATTCAATTGAAGGCATCTAGCCTCTCCTCTACTGTAATGTAGGCTCAAGTTCCCCAGTCCTCTAGTCTTTCTCCACGGCAGAGGCAGAGGCGAAGCATTCATTGAGGACCTTGCCCATTTCCTGTGTGGGTCAACATATAGATGTGTACTTTGGTTTTTGAGGGCGGTTCTTTTCTCTCCCTAGTTACTCTTTCTTCCTTAAGGGCCTGTCCAACTTTCACGACTTAATCCAAAACCTCTGCTGAGTTTAATGGACCAAAAAAAAACAAGATTTTGGTAATCTACAAACTCCTACGACCTTCCACCAATATGCTCACGAACTGGAGTGACAGAGGTCACGTGCTGATGTTGACTTAAGCTTTTTTTTTTCACTCACCTTTTTTTCTCTGTCCAGCTGCCGAGCCACGAATATCTACGAGTACCCACAACCACCCTCACCGCCTACTACGGTCGAACCAACTACGAGTAAAAAGTTGCAATTTTTCTTTCATCCTGACTATTTTTTTACTCGTGGACATTTTTCGTTGGGCTGGAAAAAAAGTCCCGACTTACCTGATGCTCCGAGTACCTACGGCTGGCATAACGAGCCGCTACAATATATCTACAAACTCCTACAGCCTCCTGCGGACTCGTTACGAACATTCTGCGAGTTTGAATCGGGGAAAACTCGGGAGAATTCGTGAATTACCTCGTGAAAGTGGGACAGGCCCTTTAGTATACTGCTTGTGTCTATAATGGGTCTAAAGATGGATAAAGAAACAAAAAGCTGGAGTAACTCAGCGGGTCAGACAGCATCTCTGGAGAAAAGGAATAGGTGATGTTGTGACCCTTCTTCAGGCTGTATACTCATTGCCCTGCCCTGTTCTCACATTGTTCTGTGTTATTGGGTCACACTTCCAGTGTGTAATGGTCTTCAATTGTCACCATGCAGAATTAACCAAATAACAGGCTCTTCGTGAAATGTCTTCCTATTGCAGAGGGAAACAATTGTGTCAGCCAAATGTGCTCAGTATTCTCCGCTGACTATACATTAAATATGCACCTTGCCAACAAGACTTGCAAAGGTTTACCATCCTATCATTGTCAGTTACGTTTAGATATAGGTCAAATGCAAGCAATTGGTACTAGCTCAGGAAGACACTTTGGTTGGCATGGATGAAGTGTCATGGATGCAGGCCAAAGGGCATGTTTCTATGCTGTTTAACTATGACTCAAAATAGCTTTGAACACAGACAAATAGCATGCCACCACCTGCCACAGATACCTCCCACTGTCACGTAGCCTGTGGTTATTCCATCTTGGTCAAATAGTCAACTGGGAGGCACAGTGGCGTAGCAGTAGAGTTGCTGCCTTGCAGCGCTTGCCAGAGACCCTGGTTCAGTTCTGACTACAAGTGCTGTCTGTACGTTTGTAGATTCTCCCTTTGACTGCGTGGGTTTTCTCCGGGTGATCCAGTTTCCTCTCCCACTCCAAAGTAGCACAGGTTTGTAGGTTAATTGGCTTCAATAAAAATTGTAAGTTGTCGCTAGTGTGGAGGACTGAGTTACAAAGTAATCCCTAGTCGGCGCGGACTTGGTCGGCTGAAGGACCTGTTCCCTTTATCTCTAAAGTCGAAAGTAAAGTCTAAAGTGTAATTGCACCTCAGTCATTAAATAACCTGTTGAATTCCACCCACGGTCAAATAGATGATCATGACTTCATCACAATCCTATTGACCTATTATGGAAAAAATATCAGTTGTGATTCCACCAGAGTGAAATAGCCTGTCTACATTCTACCAGTTAATGGTGCAATCAAATTGGTGGTGGTGTTTCCAACACAGTCAAATAGCCGGCCATTGACAAATGGGCAGAGTCAGTCATGCTCCCAACATTGCACAAAAGGTGTCAAATAGCCCATTGCAATTCTATGTATCCAGGTCAATGTATTAAGATTGAGTTGGTATCAATGTATTCCCCTTCTGTCGTGGGGTAGACTGACTCCCCACTCCCCACTCCCCAATAGACAATAGGCAATAGGTGCAGGAGTAGGCCATTCAACCCTTTGAGCCAGCACCGCCATTCAATGTGATCATGGCTGATCATCCCCAATCAGTATCCCGCTCCTGCCTTCTTCCCATATCCCCTGACTCCGCTATTTTTAAGAGCCCTATCTAGCTCTCTCTTGAAAGTATCCAGAGAATCTGCCTCCACCGCCCTCTGAGGCAGAGAATTCCACAGACTCACAACTCTCTGTGTGAAAAAGTGTTTTCTTGTCTCCGTTCTAAATGGCTTACTCCTTATTCTTAAACTGTGGCCCCTGGTTCTGGACTCCCCCAACATCGGGAACATCTTTGCGCATCCCCAATCCTTTCCACTCGTCACTTTAATTTCATGTTTCATGTGTCTTGTTGTGTTTTATGACTCTTGGCAGAGCAATTTCCCTCCTGGGATAAATACAGTTCTACCGTATCGTATCGTATGATAGGGTGCGTGGTTCCAATGCAGTAATGGGTCATTCCTGCTGGAGATTAGAGGAGAAACATGGATGAGTGTGGGAGGAGAGGATGAGCAGCAATACGGACCAAAAATAAGCCGTTGATTAATAACTTTAGTCCCCACTGATAAAATGTTTGAGTTTTTCCTATTGACAACGGAAATGTTGACTTCTGCAGAGGAGAGAAGGTGAACGAAAGGCAGAGTGCCATCTAGTGGAGCAAAGTGAAATAATTTATGTTCGGTGTAAGTAACGCAGACAAACAGAAATGGCCACTCATGCCTAGGATACGCACATAGAACATTAAACAAATTAAAAAACAGCACAGGAACAGGCCCTTCAGCCTACAATGTCTGTGCCGACCATAATACCAAGGTAAACTGATCTCATCTGCTTGCATATAATCCATATAAACCATATAACCATATAACAATTACAGCAGGGAAACAGGCTATCTCGACCCTTCTAGTCCGTGCCGAACACATATATCTCCCCTAGTCCCATATACCTGCGCTCAGACCATAACCCTCCATTCCCTTCCCATCCATATAACTATCCAATTTATTTTTAAATGATAAAAACGAACCTGCCTCCACCACCTTCACTGGAAGCTCATTCCACACAGCTACCACTCTCTGAGTAAAGAAGTTCCCCCTCATGTTACCCCTAAACTTCAGTCCCTTAATTTTCAAGTCATGTCCCCTTGTTTGAATCTTCCCTACTCTCAGTGGGAAAAGATTTTCCACGTCAACTCTGTCTATCCCTCTCATCATTTTAAAAACCTCTATCAAGTCCCCCCTTAACCTTCTGCGCTCCAAAGAATAAAGCCCTAACTTGTTCAACCTTTCTCTGTAACTTAGTTACTGAAACCCAGGCAACATTCTAGTAAAAATCCATATCACTCCATTCCCTGCATATCTATATGCCTATCTAAAAGCCTCTTAAACATCACTATCTTATCTGCCTCCACCACTACCCCCCAGTGCATTCCAGGCACCCACCACTCTGTAAAAAAACGTATCCCCGCTCATCTCCTTTAAACTGAGCCCCCTTCACCTTACAGCTACATCCTCAAGCCTTTGACATTCGGAAAGAAGGTGTGATTTAGAGGCAGAAAGATTTAAATTAAGCCCTTGCCACGAATCCTGAGAGGCGGTTATTAATCTCTTGAAGAGAGTAGTGAGAAAATATGCGGAGAGGTAGACCTCACACGGCCAAGAATGGCACAGATTAGTCAAGGACGCACCAAGCGGATTAGTGAAGGGAACTCTCATCTCTCCGGCTTCACTGAATTTCTTGAGGAGCTGATGCGGGGTCTCAATGAGGGTAGCACATGAGGTGTAATCTACAAATCAGACCAAGCAGAATAATGTAAGACCTTGGATTTGGAATATAGGTAGTCGATGTAAGGAAAATGATGGCTGCAGGGTGTCGTAGAAGCTAAACACACAAGACTCAATGCTTTTTTTTTAATGCTCTGTAGTCATGATATTTTTTTGAATTTTGGAGGAATGATACAGAAATTAACAATTTATCCCCAAACTTCTTGGATTCTGCATCCCTAAGACATTAATCTTATCCTTCATTTGCTTCTTAATGACATGCAAATCTTGACCCAAATTCTCCCTGTGGCTGCATGGGTTTCCTCCCACATCCCAAAGACGTGCGGGTTTGCAGGTTAATTGGCTTCTGTAAACTCCCCTTGTGTCCACGAGAAGGGGTCTCTATCAATGGTTCAATGGTACTTTATAGTCACATGTATCGAGGTACAGTGGAATTCATAGTTGTATTCAGTTCAGTACAAGTATCAATGTACCTAAGCATTTAGATAATCTTAGATAAGCATCTCAGATACAGTACAAGTGTATGGCAGCAGTACTATAGAGACAGTATACAGAGTTTGGTGCCATTTTCAAGTCCCAGTGTTGTAAGTGCAGGGATCTTGACCTGACCATATAGGCCTGTTGTCCTGTTGCAGGGTCTGCCTGGCCAAGCATAGCCGTGGTGCCCTCCGCCGCTGCTTCACCGCTGCAGACCGCAACCAGTCCACGTGCTCGGCCTCTTGGAACAGCAGGGCCCCAGGCTGCTGCAGGGCCTCCAGCGGCCCGCTATCCAACTGAGACCATGCACTCTCCTCCCACAGCCGGTCTGCTCACCGGCCCTCTGTCTGACTCTGTCTTCTCTGGGCGAGCAACCTGCGCCTTCCAGGTGGGTTCCCGTCCGCGGCGTGAATCTTCGGCCTGCAGCAGGAGAGCTGGGCCTTCCCAGCTGACCAACACCCACAGCAGAGCAGATATGCACTGGAGACCATGCACAGGAAATTGACAGGATGTGGCCTGGACTGATAATTATGGTACAGACAAATTGGCTGGGCTGGGAAACAAAGAGACTGATGGCAGATTTACCGGAGTCATAGAGTCATACAGTATGGAAACAGACCCTTTGGCTAGGGTTGCGTATTAGCTGGGACTTCCCGTATTTTGGGCTAAATTGGTTTGTCCCGTACGGGACTGCCCTTGTTCCGTATTTGGCTGCTACTACTCGGATCGAGGGGACTGTCGGGTCTGAACGCTGCATCTGGCCCCGCCTCACCCGTCCCGACGTAGTGCAGCCCATGGAGTGCAACAGCAGCGCCTCGCCCGTGGCCCCGTCGGCCGGCAGCCCGGCCAGCTGTCCGACCTTTGGACCTTCGCTTCCCACCGACACCACCATCCCTCATTCTCACGGCGGATCCATCGGTTCATGAGTTGGATGGGTTGCCGGACTTTGTTGCGTGGACCGGGCCAGATCTCCTCAGCTGGCCCACCGGCTGGCCTTAGTGTGCAGTCCAGCACCCGGGCCAACTCATCATTCACCCAGCCACGGCTGAGTCGGTCAACGAATTAACGGCGGGAATCTATCCCGTATTTTGATCTTTTGTCCCTTATTTGGGAGTGAGAAAGTTGTTGACCCTACCTATGGCCCAATTAATCCATGCGGGGTGATGAGTACTAGGACCAGAGTTTAGTTTAGTTTAGTTTAGAGATACAGCGCAGAAACAAACCCATCGGTCCACCGAGTCCGCACCGACCAGTGATCCCCGTACACTAACACTAGGGACAATTTACAATTTCTAATGAAGCCTATTAACCTACAAACCTGTACGTCTTTGGAGTGTGGGAGGAAACATGGAGGACTCGGGGAAAACCCTCGTGGGTCACAGGGAGAACGTACAAATTCCGTACATCCAACACCTACAGTCAGGATCGACTATGGGTCTCTGGGACTGTAAGGCAGCAACTCTATTGCTGCTCCATTAGTGCCTTAAATTCCCAGTTTCTACCAAATAAGGATCAGTGAAGATACTGTAACCTTAACCTCATTAAATTCACTGTCTTTGACTTCATTTTCTCCTCTGAATACTGGAATAAAGTGAAGTGGTTGGTGGTTAGGAAGGAAGTCAAGGTTTTACTATGATGCATCAAGTTCAGTCCGTGTCCCATAGAATGTGCCGCAGTGCATTGTGAACACAACAAACTGAGGAAGTACTGGTGTTCCCACTGAGCAGATCATCAATTCCAGCAGGAAAGTGGTGGAAGTGCCGTCATTATGTTGCAATTCTGCATTGTCAATAGGTGGCAGAGTTGCACAGATTTTGCCCACAAACACTTGGCTAAAACAATTGAGTTTAGTTTAGAGATACAGCACGGTAGCAGGCCCTTCGGCCCACCGAGACCGTGCCGACCAGCGACCCCCGCACATTAGCGCCACCCTACACGCACTAGGGACAAGCCAATTACCCTACTGTGTGTCTTGGACTGCGGGAGGAAACTGAAGATCTTGGAGAAAACCCACGCAGGTCACGGGGAGAAAGTCGAAACTCTGTACAGACAGCACCCATAGTTGGGATCGAACCAGGTTCTCCAGGGAGAAGTAGTGGAGACAACTTTTAAGAAGCCGGATATACACGGCCGTGAAGCTCGGCGGAAAGTTACGTTCTAAAAACTACTGCTTACATTTTATTTTTCCAATTCACCGGCCAGCACCGGCTACAACCTACGAGAACCTACGAGAACCTTCGACGTCCTGGTGACCCACTAGGACCTCCTGGCGACCCACCTACGGCACGTGAATTCTCGCTGCTCTCCATGGCGGCTTCACGCTGGTCGGCGCTAATTTTTCAACATGTTAAAAAATTCACGCCGACCATAATGAGGCCGCGACTAGTTCCCAGAATTGGGGAACTCCTCACGACCATGAAGGCGACTCCCCGGCAACCACCCGCGAACATGTTGGCGACCATGTGGACCAGAGTCTCCTGCAGTCGCCTAAAAAGTCGCCTAAGTGGGACAGGCCCCCAAAGGCAGCAACTCTACCGCTGAGCTGCCTAGTTGGTGATTATATAAAGCTCATGGTAGGTATGTTACAAAACCTACCTGAATCGTCATTGGGAATCTGCCCACAGCCAGGTCCGCGATTCTGGCGCTGTTTGGAGGGGGCGGGTTTAAAACGCGATTTTTACTAGGCTGTACTAATCGCAGATGTTCAGCCTAGTAAATCATTAACGAAAAATCGCTGCAAGACCCGGTCGCAAAAGGTATTATTAGTTTTATAGGCCTCGATAATATAGTTATAATAATTTTAAAATTACTATCTGATTCCGCAACCTCTCGCAGCCCCAGGGTTTTATAAAGCAAACAATTAAAGGTATGTACCTTATTTTTACATTAAATGGGGCATATATACAACCCTATATATCAAGTTATCTATAGCGAGTAGTTCATTTTGGGCTTTTTATATCCCGCAGTATTTTTCTCGGCATTTGAGGGCACTAATCCAGCGCGATGTCAACATTCTAAACCTGCGCGTTCCACATGAACCCACTAGAAAGCCGATTTAAATGGGCATTTATTTACAGCAATTGAACACTAAATTCCTTCCATTTGGCCTATAAATTAATGTAAATTAGATATAAAAATCATGTTATATTGTGAATTATTTGTGAATATTATTTGGACACTTAGGCTATTTAAAAATGTTAATCTTTCCTTAAGAAATGGCCTTTTGACAATCCAAGATCACAGCTTTTTTGTAATGTCCATTGAAAATCAATAGGGAACAAGATGCTAATTTCCGAGTATGAAAATGGCCATAACTTTTTTAATACTTGAGATATGAAAGTGAATTTGGTGTCAAATTAAACATTGTTATGCTTTATCTGATGGGATAAATTGCAGACTTGATTTTTGAAATCTCAAAATTTTGTAACATTGCTACTCATGGCAATTAAACCTTGCATTGCTACAGCACTGTCCATGACCTCTGGACCTCTAGACTCATACAGCACAGAAACAGGCCCTATGGCCTACCATGTCCATGCTGGCCATTGTAATTATCTGCACTAATTGCATTTACCTGCATTTGTTGATCCAAGTGCTTAAACCAGATCTTCTCCAATGATGTGAGACTCTACCGCCATCTCCCCAGCAGTGGTTTAAACATACAGCTCCCCTCTGGATGAAAATGTACACCCCCACAGATCCTATAGAATCATGAGATTAATAGATAGGGTGAATGCACAGAGCCTTTAACCCAGAGTAGGCGATTCGAAAACCCGAGGAAGCAGGTCTAAGGTGAGAGGTGAAATATTTTAATAGGAACATAAGTAGCAACATTTTCCACACAGAGGGTGGGTATATGGAATGAGCTGCCGGAGGAGGTAGTTGTGGTAGGTACAATAACAGCATTTCAAAGGCCAAATGCGTTCAATATCTATGTGGAGCTGCAGATGCTGGTTTAAACTGAAGATAGACACAAAATGCTGGAGTAACTCAGCGGGACAGACAGCATCTCTGGAGAGAAGGAATGGGTGACGTTTCTCGTCGAGCCCCTTCTTCAGCCTGAAGAAGGGTCTCGACACGAAACACCACCAATTCCTTCTCTCAAAGGATGCTGCCTGTCCCGCTGAGTTACTCCAGCATTTTGTGTCTATTTTGGACTAACATAGATATCGGACGAGATGGTCCATGCTGTATGTCTCTAAGGCCATCCCAAGTAAGCCAGCCACGTCTCACCTTATAGATAGCATCACCATAAGCTTGTGTCGTTGGAGAGGGTGCATGAGGTGCGGTGACCACGCCTTCAAGGTCGGCAGCAGGAGGCACTCCCGGTCGGTCGGTGAGGAGAGGGACGTTGATCGGGGGCATTCCAGTATTTCCCTCATGTGGACTTAGGACTTTGGACATTTTCTTTGTAAACGGCCCCAAAATATGTCATTGTGGGTTGTGCAAAAGAATGTCACTGTGCTGTGCATACTTTACAATAAAGAACCATTGAACCATTTCATGAGAATTTCTATTTCAGAACTTCAAGGGATTTGGCCCGGTGGGGGGGGTCCCTCTACGCAGGGATTCTCCCCTCTACATCGGGGACCTGGGGTGGAGGGTATTGCACCGAGGAGTTCCCTGTAACCATTTTCTCTCGCGGTTCACGGACGCGCCCACCGCCTGCCACGTTTGCGGGCTGGAAGAGTCTGTGTACCACGTGTATATGGAGTGTGTGAGGCTGCAGCCACTGTTTCATTATCTAAAGGGGCTGCTCCTTGCCTTCTGGCTGCATTTTTCACCCACCATCCTCATCTTCGGACACTCTGTGCGTAGGGGAGAGGGTAGGGCTGAAGATGTCCTGGTTGGGTTGCTGCTGGGCCTGGTCAAGATGGCCATCCACGAGTCACGGCGCCAGACGGCGGAGGGCTAGGCTTTACCCGAGCCGGCTGCCTGCCCCTTTACCGGGGTTGTACGGTAGTTATTAGAATATTTGTTACATAGTTGTGTGATGATTTTGTAACATGGTGGTAGGGACGTCACCATGGTTTTTGTATCGTGTTGAAATTAAATTAATTATTTTTTGATACAAAAAAAAACGGGAACCAACACAGAGACAGGAGAACATGCAAACTCCATTGTCAGAGTGAGGCCCAGCGCAAATTGGAGGAACAGGATCTCATATTTCGCTTGGGCAACTTACACCCCAATAGTATGAATTTAAATTTCTCTATTTTCAAGTAAACTCCAGTATTCTCTGTCCCCCCCCCCCACCTTGCCCCCCTCCCCCACCCTAGTTCCCTCTTGTTATCACACCTTCCCCAGCAAACAATGGGGCATTGTGGACTCCACCCTTCCTGAGGACATCTGTTTCCGGCCCTGATTTGTTCCAGCATCTTCACCCCCCCAGTTTATTAACCCCCCCTCCCCTCCACCTCTCAGTCTGAAGAAGGGGTCAGATCCGAAACGTCACCTATTCCTTTTCTCCAGAGGTGCTGCCTGTCCCGCTGAGTTCCTCCAGCATTTTGTGTCTATCCATGAATAACTTTGTTGCTGTCAACCTGCAGAGGTTTGGACATTCAGGTGCTCGTTTTTCAACTGCATGGTCAGGTTAAAAAAATACAGGTTGAATATTTGTTTTTTTAAATTGTAGATGTTAGAAATCTGAAAACAGAAAATGGTGGAAACACTCAGCAGGTTTGGCAGCGTCTGTGGGGAGGGAAGCACGTCTCACCTTGATGGTAATCAGATAATCTTCTTTATGTTGAATGGTGTATGAGCTCCTTGAGAGTTGGAAGTGCGCTTGTCCAGGCAAATAGATAGTTGTCCATCACATTGGTGATTGGCATCTTGTGGATGGTGTAAGGGTCTGGAATGGTTGCTGAAGGGCCTGTCCCACTTGGCGATTTTTTGGGCGACTGCCGGCGTCATATCAGTGTCGCCAAAAGATTTTGAACATTTCAAAATCCAGCGGCGACAAAATAAATGTTGCGACGCTTGAAAAAACACCGCGCGCCATAGGTCATCACGCCACGTCACGCTGCGTATTTTTCAGTGACCTGATACATCAGTCAATTATGCCGGCAGTCGCCAAGTGGGACAGGCCCTTGAGTTTACTCTACAGAACTCCTCGGTTTGACTTGCTTTTCAAGCTGCAATATATGTGTGTCAGACTCTGAGTGTGTGCCTTTGTATGTGTGGGTGTGTGTGAAAAACTGCGCATGTAAGTGCGAATGACAATGCGTCTGTGAATGTAATTGCGGTTAAGTGTGTCATAGAGTCATACAGTGTAGAAACAGGCTCTTTAGCCCAACTTGCCCACAACAACATGCCCCATCTATACTAGTCCCACCTGCCATATCCCTCTAAACCTGTCCTATCCATGTACTTGTCTAAATGCTTCTTAAACGTTGGATAGTCCCTGTCTCAACAAACTCATTTGGCAGCTCATTCCATACACCCACCATCATTTGTGTAAAAAAAGTTACCTCTCAGATTCCTATTTTACCCAAAATACAGCCACCCCTCAACCCCAACTCCCAACTCAACCCCTATTACAGCAAGCAGCAAATCATAGTGTCATACAGTAGTACAGCACAGAAACAGGCCCTTCAGCCCTTCTTGTCCATGCTGACCAAGTTGGCCGATTGGACTAGTCCCATTTGTCTCATATTTGGCCCATACCCTCTAAACCCTTCCTATCCATGTATCTGTCCAAGTGTCTTTTAAAGATTATGATCGTATCTGGTACCATTGCTTTCTCTGGCAGCTCACTTCAGATACCAGTCTCGGAGTGAAACAGTTGCCCCTGATGGCCATCTTAAATCTCTTCCCTCTCACCTTTAAGCTTCAGCCCCCTAGTTTTAGAATCCTCTTAAAAAAACTGAGAGCATTCACTTCATCCATGCCGCCCATGATCTTGTACACCTCAATAAGATCACCCCTTCTCCTCCTCGGCTCTAAGGAAAAAAGTCCCAGCCTATCCAACCTCTCCCTATAATTCAAAACTGCAAACCCAGGCAACATCCTCTTCTGTGCCCTTTCCAACTTAATGACATTTTTCTTGTAGCTGGGCGTCCAGAACTGCTTGCAGTACTCCAGGTGTGGTCTCACCAATGGTCTCACTAAAGAGCTGCATCATAATGTCCCAACCTTTGTGCTTTTATTATGCGTTAAAACTGATTGATTCACCTGAGAACAATCCAATAACATCTTTAAAATTGTGTGATGAATCCATTGGGCAAAAGCTGTTTCTTCTGAGCAGGTTCTGCAGCTTGGAGTCAGAGATAAAAAGCATGTAGTGATGGGTAGACACAAAGTGCTGGAGTAACTCAGCGGGTCAGGCAGCATCGCCAGAGAAAAGGGCTAGGTGATGTTTCGGGTCGAGACCCTTCTTCAAACCTGTCTGAAGAAGGGTCTTGACCCAAAATGTCACCTATTCTTTTTCTCCAGAGATGCTGCCTGAACCGCTGAGTTTACTCCGGTATTTTGTGTCCATCTTCAGTATAAACCAGCATCTGCAGTTCCTACATACACATGTAGCGATGTGTGCAGTGAATTCACAGCAATGTGTTTACATAGCCACTTACTGTTATAAATAGCAGGGTCGGAGAGTGCGGTTGATAAGTCTGCACAGACGTAAGATTTGTTATCTGTTTAAATTAATTTCAGGTAACGCAATAAAAATATCTATATATTTTAATATAACACACACACCAAACAAGACAGACATATCTCCCTCTGCTTCACCCAAGTACATCCAGACAAGCTCTTAGAAAAATAATTGGTAGAGATGAGACTGTGATTAATGCACATCCGAATGAACCATGAGAAATAAATATTTTTTTAAATTCTCATTTCGAAGTGGATACGCAATGTTTTATTTCTAATCGACAATACACAGGGCTTTGGAGAGACTAAGCTAACATCCATTAAAGTGATGTGAGGATTGACATCAGCGGTACATAAGCCTATCACAATTAAAGCGTTCCTTTTTGCTTAAAGACTGATGGCAAAAGTTTCGGTCGGAGTTGCAAACATTGAAATGAAAATGATATTGCCTCTGATCCGGGTGGATAATCTTGTAAAACGATCCCCGTTTTTGTTTCTCCCTCTCCATCGCTGGACGCGTTCAGCAGTAAACATTGAAAAGGTAGCGGCTTCTACAACCCACAGAAGCAGCCACCTTCTTAAAACCAGCAGCATGCCTTTTTCTAGACGCATATAAATTAGACACACTTATACTGCAGTGAATGATTGCTCAACATGTGACTGGCGAAGCAGCATGCACATTTAGACAACACAGGTATTCTTTTTTTTTACACATCATATCCCATAAACAGTCATTTAATACTGATCCCCCTGTTGCAATTACTGTGTCAGTGAAGCCATCGTATAAATTGCTTGGGGAAATAAAATGCTCCTTAGCTCTCTCTCTATCATTGAGTCCAAGACCTCTGCTGGAATCAGCTTTTTTTTTTTTGCAGTGATTCCTTTCTGCGTGGAATTGTCATTCTAAAGGACTGGTGAATCTGGTAAATGTTAAGTCCAGCATCTCGTTGACAATGTCAGGGAAGGGGGTGGATTTTCAACTATACTGGTGCCATGCCAGCTTTCTGCTTCGGCAGATTTCAATTCTTCAGAGGGTTGGTCGATTTACGCCAGTGAACCTGGGTACCAAGTTGCGAGTCAATCTTGTACACCTCAATAAGGCAACTCCCATGCTCTAACGATAAAGGTGCCAGACTATCCAACCTCTCCCTATTATTCAAGCCCATAAGCCCAGGCAACATCCTGGTAAAACTCTTCTGCAATCTTTCCAATGAGATTTAATGATATCCCTTTTGACAGCCGGTTAGGATTCCTGCTGTGCTTTGCTTTGACAGAGATATGCTATCTCCGTTGGACAGCGATCTCAGAAACTGAACAACCATCTTATTAAAATTGTCCCACCTGAATTCATCTCGTCTTGAGTGCCTGCATTTGTTCCCATGGATCTCGATCGCAAAACCGGAATCAGACCCTCTCTCCAATGGAACAGTGACCCAACTATTTGCTCCCATATTACACGGTTTCCATATCCTACTCATGGCCCATTCCATCTCAACCACACCTTTCTTGCTGTTGAATGCAGTCAGAGATGGGGCACTGTGTTGGTTTTTTTCTCTCTGTTCTGAACTCACCATTTTCCACAGTATCCACTAATTCTATGCCCGTCTGCCGAATGCTTTATGCCCAATAAGTCTTTCAACTGCTTGCATTCTCTTCTGTTTTGGAGTTATGTGCAAATCTTTAAGGGCACTGCAAACCTTCAGGTCTTATAATAGAACATTGAAATGTAGCTACTCAAACCACGTAACTCATTTTCCAGACAGCTAAACTGTGCACCAGCATTGTCATCCAAAGATTCATTGTAATCCAAGGACATTTTCAGATTGATCAAAATCTTCAGAAATCTCTGGCAAGGTAAGAATGACAATCTAGCATCTAGCATGGAGACTGAGTTCAGTGTTAGAATCACTATGCTAGATGCTAGATCTTCATTCTAATGAAGATCTGTTAAGGGCCTGTCCCACTTGAGTGTCATTTGTGTGTCATTTACACAACATCATTTACGTGTCACGACACACGACGCGCGTGTTGTGATGTGCGCATAGTGTGCATTACTCACGCATGGTGCGTGGTGATGTAAGCAGTGACTCGCGGTCGAGTGTGGCGCCCCAGAATTTTGGGACGTACAAAATCTTTGCACGCCATCTGCGTGACGCGCAAATTATGCCCAAGTGGGACAGGCCATTTAGAATCATTGTGCATAGTATGAGGCCGCTCCTCCCATCGTGCCTGTGCTAGCTGTTTCCAATTATGTTCAAGACTACAAGGGTCAAGACTCAAGACTACAATATTTGTTTCAACCTCTTCTGCTCAATGCACTGTTTAGTCGTGACTTGATAATTCTATTCAAACTCCATTCTATTCTATTCTATATATAATTCTATTCAGCTCCATCATAGCTACAAGCAACCAAAAGAAAATAAATCTACCTTGCAATCAAAGGTGTGGGAGTTTGTTCCTTCTCTTCTACTGAGTTGACCCTTGTAGAAGTAAAGGACTACACACAATCGTGCTTCTTAACTGAGGACCATCGTGGCTTGTCTTAGAACTATCAATGCCCATGGCCTTACCATGTAAGGTATTTGGACGTGAGGCTATCTTCATTCTCCCAGTTTCCACTGGGCTTCACTGGACAATTAGAGGCAGAAACTATCCTACACACACTAGGAATAATTTGATATATTACCATAGCTAGTTAACCTACAAACCTGCTTGTCTTTGATGTGTGGGAGGAAACCAAAGCACCCAGAGAAAACCCACGCAGGTCACGGGGAGAACGTACAAACTCCGTACAGATGGGGCACCCTTAGTCAGGATCGAACCCAGGTCTCTGGCACCATGAGGCAGCAAGTCTACTGCTGCACCACCATGCCGCACCTGTTCCATTGTTAAGCCAATGTGGCCTGCGCTAACATCAGAGATTAATCCTGGAGAATTTTGGCTGTGTGTGTGCTAAACACAGATAGCCCCTTCATCTGAATTCCCCTCCCACACATAGTTTGGGAGAAGTTTTCTTTCTCCCTCAAGTAAACATAGAAGAACCCAAGCTTCAATTCTCCCTGGGGATTGTTATTTATTCTCCAACCAGTTTCACAATGGAGGTTACCTGCCCATTAACTCATTGCTGTTTGTGGGACCTTGCTGTGTGCAAACTGTTCATTATATCTCGTACGCAACAACATTGACTCCGCATCAAAGTTGAGTACAAAGCAATGACAGTACAGTTTAAGTAACTGGACTAATATTCGAAAGCGTAGACCAGTCACACAGAAATATAAGTCCCAATGCCACCACGGCAATAGGATTGAAATAACCATGCAACAAAAAGTTTATAGTGGTGACCATGAAACTCATCAACTATTGTTAACAATGCAGCTCTTCTAGAAACATATAAAATAGGTGCAGGAGGAGGCCATTCGGCCCTTCGAGCCAGCACTACTCCTGAAGCAGTCTCCCATGGTCAAGGGTGTCTCGCTTCCATTCTGTGGTTGTTTGGCGGCTGATGAAACTCACGTGGGATCTCGTCAACTCTGACCGATGATCCACTGGGTGTCTGGGTGCAGTTTGGGAGGTGTTGTTTGGGTGCTTATGCTTCTCCACACTCCCAGCAACAAGACTAAAGGTTCTCAGTGTCAGGCTGAAATCCCCTCCTCCATTTTGAACAGTCGGACATCATGAATTCCCTGGTGCCAATGAGGATGTTACAAGAAGGCTTTAGGAATATGCTCGATGGATTTAATTTACCTTGCCCCCCTAACACACCATCCCCCCCCTACCCCCCGATCATCACTTAGCCTGATAGAATCTGTTCTGGGACCTATGATGTTTACTCAGGGTTTGCAAAGAGGCGAGGGTGGGGTGGGGTTGGGGAGGGGGAGGGGGAGGCGGAAGCGGGTCTCAGGCAATACATCCTTGACTCTGAGGGACTGCCTATATAGAAGAGCTGCATTTTGAAGATAGTGCATGGTCAGCAATATAAGGTTTTTGTTGCATGTTTATTTAAATCTACTTGGCATGTTGGAATTAGAACATTTCTGGGTGACTAGCCTAGGTGTGTGTGGTGGGGGGCATATCTAGACTGAAAACCGACTCATTTGATTGCAGTTTTACTGCTGCCTTCAGAAATGACCCAACAAAGCTGCTTGCATCAGGTGTAAATTGAGCTGGACAATAAGCATTAGGTTTGCACAGGATAGACGCAAAATGTTGGAGTAACTCAGCGGGACAGGCAGCATCTCTGGCGAGTAGGAATGGGTGACGTTTCTTCAGACTGAGAGTCAGGGGAGAGGCAAACTGGAGATATGGAAGGGTAAGGTGTGAGAAGGTCAGGTCAAAGCAAGTAAATGTAGAATAGTTCATTGTTGGCTGAGGTGAAGGTGACAACGAGGCATAAAAAAAAAACATTTGGTTTATCCACATCTCAGGAGTAAATAAATCAGTCGACTGGAATGTTTTTGGCGTTGTGGCAAGTGTGATATAAAGGCTCTAATTTCTACAAAGGCAGATGGAAAGATGACAAGAAAGGTTTGGATGCAGTTCTGGAAAAGGATTCACACCCAAAACCACTCGGCTTTGATTCTCTTCCAACTGCTGACTGTTCCCGCTGAGCATTCTAAAGATGGTTTACCGTTTTAGTATTCAGTAGCTGACAGGCTGCGGAAACAATCGGTAAACAGACTGAACGCACTGACAATCCAGAGTTCACAGGATGAAAAACATTTGACGATGTTTACGGTTAGACGGCGTCTGATAAATATTAATGGGTCATGAATGATAAATGACTCTTATTATTACTTTGGAGAGGGATATTTCTTGTCAGAGTGTAATTATTAGAATAAAAATTGTGACTTTCAGTTGGTTCTTGGCATCTGCACTACAGACACTGCGTGGAATGAATTTTTCAATTTCAACACAATAATCTTTTCAAGGCAGAAAATTGAATATGTGCTTAAGAATAAAATACTCGAGAGGTTCAGTGGAAAGGGATGAGTCATGAGCTAGGCCTAACGAGCTGTCATGAAGATGATGGAGTGAATGGCCTCATTCTTTGCTTTTGTAATAATGTTTTGTTTTAAATGACTGCATCAGTAGCGATACCAGCATTTGTTGACATCTCTCATTACCCTTGATAAAGTGGTGATGAGGATTTCTTGAACCATTGCAGTCTTTGTTTTATAGATTAGAAACTGTATTACCATCTGAGCTAGTAAATGTTATATGTTATTTTAATGTGATGTATACAGTATATATATATATTTGGCCTAGTCATAGAGTGATACAGTGTGGAAACAGGCCCTTCGACCCAACTTGCCCACATCGGTCAGCTACACTAGCCCTACCCAAACTCCCACCTGCCTGCGTTTTGCCCATATCCCTCCAAACCTGTCCTATCCATGTACCTGTCTAACTGTTTCTTAAATGTTGGGATAGTCCCTGCCTCAACTACTTCCTCTGGCAGCTTGTTATGTACACCCACCACCCTATGTGCGAAAAATCTACCCTCAGATTCCTATTCAATCTTTTCCCCTTCACCTTAAACCCATGTCCCCTGGTCCTCGATTTACCTACGCTGGGCTAGAGACTCTGTGCATCTACCCAATCTATTCCTCACATGTGCATCTACCCGATCTATTCCTTAAACACCTCTATAAGATCATCCCTCATCTTTCTACACTTCAAGGAATAGAATCCCAGCCTACTAAGCCTCTCCCTATACCTGTAGCTCAGACCATCTAATCCTGGCAATATCCTTGTGTTGTTAGGCAGGGAATTCCAGGATTTGGACCCAGTGACAGTGAAGGAACAGCGGGATAGTTACAAGTCAGGATGGTGTGTGCGTGGTTTATTTGGGTTTCATTTTATCAAGGTGAGAGATGGTACATTATTTTCTGCCCATCGCATGGTGAGTTGTGAGTGCTTCATGGTCAGGTATAGCATGCCTGGAAACACAAAGAATGTATTGCACTTTTGGAAAGGATATGAGGAGGAATTACTGGTCAGACACCTACCCACCTCACCCGACGATGCCCCATGAGTCTAGCTGATCCCAATGCCACCGATCACTGATATGTTCTCGGTTCACAGGTCCTTCCAACTTCACAGAGAACTGCCAAATCCAATGCATTGATCAAAATAGGTGGAGAAGTCTTTTCTATGTTAAGGTAATGTCAGGGTTTTTTTTGCATTGTGAATATTCCACCACTTCCCGCATGGGGACACCATGGTTTATCCCATGAAGATAAACACAAACACACTTTTTTCACACAGAGAGTGGTGAATCTCTGGAACACTCTGCCACAGAGGGTAGTCGAGACCAGTTCATTGGCTATATTTAAGAGGGAGTTAGATGTGGCCCTTGTGGCTAAGGTGATCAGAGGGTATGGAGAGAAGGCAGGGCAGGGATACTGAGTTGGATGATCAGCCATGATCATATTGAATGGCGGTGCAGGCTCGAAGGGCCGAATGGCCTACTCCCGCACCTAATTTCTGTGTTTCTGTGTTTCTGAGACCATAATTTGCAGTCTCGTGCTCTGTCATTAGGCAATTCAAATGGACATGTTGATGATATGCATGTGCAAAGCATGCAGGAAATGTAAACTGCAAGGGGTGAGTTGTGATAGGAAGCGCCCTGTCCAATTTCTAGACAGATGATACTTTACCAATAAATGGGTACAAACACCTGAAACCCGACGCAAAACTTGTGTTATGATGACAGAAGCACTAAAGACAGGTTTGATTGGGTCTAATTTGGAAGCCAGTCTTTGTAACAGGTTTCAATGTGATGTTGGAACCAAAGATCAATAATGCGTCGATGTGGGAACTGATGCACAACAGAATGACACCTGATTTTATGCAATGGTCACGCAACCATCGAGGCGTGTTAAAGCCTTTTCGCTGGAGCTGTTGGTCATCTCATGTAGATAGATATTCGCTGTGCAGTATGCCCACAAACAGCAAGGATTTCACTGACCAGTGAACAGGTTGGTGGTCTTATTTGGAGGATATTGAGAGAATGTGCTGCTCGGCTTCTATCCATGTCCACGTGAAAAGCATACAAGACCCTGGCTTAACAATCTTCCAAAAGTCAGCATTGAACCCTGCACTGTAACATTGGAATGTGACCTTAAACCTATAATTCAGCATGATAAGACACAGAGTGCTGGAGTAACTCAACAGGTCAGGCAATATCCCCGGAGAACATGGGTAGGTGACGTTTCAAGTCGAGACCCTCTTCAGACTGTCAGAGCGTACCGACCCGAAACGTCACCTATCCATGTTCTCCAGAGATGCTGCCTGATCCTTTGAGTTATTCCAGCACTTTGTGCCTTTCTGGTAAACCAGCATCTGCAGTTCCTGTGTCGACATTCAGCATGATAAAGCAGATTCCAGCATCAGCATCAATCAGAGTGGGGGTTGAAGGGGGAAACATCTATTGATCTGGGTGCAAGTCTAATCAGTCAATCAGGCACAACCTCACTCATTGGTGTCAGGCAGAGCTTCTTTCTCACACTGTTGTCTGCAGGCAGGGCGGCAGAGAGAGCATCATTACTTCCAGAGGTTCACTATTGCAACAGCATATTATAACAACTTTACATCTAGTCATGCAGCATGGAAAGAGACCCTTCGGCCTATTGAGTCAATGCTATCCACCAGGCTCCCAACTCCACTAAATCTACTTTCTCTCTCCTCATGTCCTCATAAGCTATTCCCATCAGCAGCCCCCATTCACCACTCACCTACACACCAGGGGCAATCTACCGCGGTCAATTAACCTACCGACCCGCATGTCTTTGGAAAGGCAGAGGAAATAGTATGGCCTGATAGTATGGAAACCCACATAGGGGTTATGGGGAGAAGGCAGGAGAATGAGGTTAGGAGAGGGAGATAGATCAGCCATAATTGAATGGTGGAGTTGACTTGATGGGCCGAATGGCCCAATTCTGCTCCTATCACTTATGACGCATGGAGGACATGTAAACTCCACACATACGGCACTGGAGGTCAGGTTTAAATCTGCTAGTTGCAGTTTGCAGTGGGGAGGAGCATGGGTGCATCTCCTCCAAGACTTCAACACCTCACTGAGTTGGCATGAAGTGTGTATGGCTGAACTTCCATTGGTGGACCCATAAACCAAGAGGTGAGGACTGACCCTTCCACGGGGCCAATCGGGATGTGTGCAGGGTGTGCGATTAACAAAGAGAGAGAACGTCAAAGTAAGGGGGTGCAACACTGAACAATGAAAACACTAGTGACGGTGCCCAACCTTCCCCCATCCCAGCCTGATGAGTATGTGTACAGGACGACTTCTGTCAATACATGTTAAGTAGCTATATGAAACCGCATTGCGTGTGCAGATACCACAAGTATGTCCAGGCTCAGAAAGCACAGATGGTGGAGTGGATGCTTCAGGCTGTAAGGGTAGTGGTTAGCAACTGTGCATATACTATGGGTCCAGAACGTGGTGGAGGGCCCCTCACATCAGAACCTGCTCCCGGGTCTCGGGAAGCCGAAGACCAAGCACGGCACCTCCCACTAATGCAACAGAGGCCAACAAGATGGGGACCACCTTAGTTATCTCCACGAAAGAGGCGAATATCGATATGCCCAGGATCGCGGCAAACTTGGAGAGGCCGTTCAGGATTCCAAATGCAGTTGCCCTGTGGAAAGAAATGGAAATTAAATTCCACCAACCCAAATGTTCCATTTTCACAACCGTTGCGCTGCTTCTTGGTATCACAATGCTTTTCAGACCTTGACATAATTACAGACATTAGAATTGTAGCCATTCATATTAGAACACCATTGAAGTAAGAATTTCATTGTTCCGTTTCGGCAATTGGGTCGGTACAATTTGGGGCGGCATGGTGGCCCAGCGGTAGAGTTTCTGCCTTCCATGAGTGCTTCATGGTCAGGTATAGCATGCCTGGATACATAAAGAATGTATTGCACCTTTAGAAAGGAGATGAGGGGGACTATGTATAAACACTGCTGTAATTTCTACATGGTGAAACCAAAATGTTTAAAACTGGGCTTTATTAAAACCTGACAATGTGCACTTTAACCACATGTAAAAAAAAAAAAAAAGTAAAAAAAAAGAAAGGAGATGAGGAGGAACCTCTGGTCCGAACCCCATCCATCTCACCCGACTCTGTCCCATGAGTACATTGCCACCGATCACTGGTATGTTCTCAGTTCACAGGTCCTTCCAACTTTACAGAGAGCTGCCAACGCCAAAACATTGATCAAAATTGGCGGAGATGTCTTTTCTATGTTAAGGTAATGTCAGGGTCTCTTTGCATTGTGCATATTCCACCACTTCCAGCATGGGGCCAACATGGTTTATCCCAGGTTGGTTATGAAGACCATAATTTGCAGTCTGTTGCTCTGTCATTAGGCAATTAAAATGGACAGAGACCCGGGTTTGATCCTGACTATTCAGCCCAAGTTGACAATCGATTACCCGTTCATACTAGCTCTATGTTATCGCTCTTTCACATCCACTCACTGTACACTAGGGAGTATTTGCAGAAGCCAATTGACCTAAAAAGCCCGCACGTCTTTATGATGCGAAGGAAACCAGTGGACCCGGGGGAAACCCACGGTGGTCTCAGGGAGAATGTTTATATTAAAGGGGTCGATGGTGGAAAGGGTCAAGATCTTCAAATTCCTGGGCGTGCATATTTACGAAGATTTCTTCTGGTCCCAGAACACTGATGCAATCATAAAGAAAGAACATCAGCGCCTCTACTTCCTGAGAATATTACGGTGAGTCGGTTTGTCAAGGAGGACTCTCTCCAACTTCTACAGGTGCACAGTAGAGAGCTTGCTGACCGGTTGCATCGTGGCTTGGTACAGCAACCTGAGCGTCCAGGAGCAGAAAAGGCTGCAAAAAGTTGTAACCACTGCCCAGTCTATCATCGCTTCTGACCTCCCCACCATCGAGGGGATCTATCGCAGTCGCTGCCTCAAAAAGGCTGGCAGCATCATCAAGGACCCACACCATCCTGGCCACTCACTCATCTCTCCACTGCCATCAGGTAGAAGGTACAGGAGCCTGAAATCTGCAACATCCAGATTCAGGAACAGCTGCTTCCCCACAGCCATCAGACTATTAAACTCAACTTCAAACAAACTCTGAACTATCACAGCCTATTGCATTTTATCTGTTTACTGATGTGTGTATATATATATTTATTATGGTATATGGACACACTGATCCATTCTGTATTTATGACTACAATATCCTGTTGTGCTGCAGCAATGCAAGAATTTCATTGTCCTATCTGGGACACATGACAATAAACTCTCTTGACTCTTGAGTCAAACTCTACTTGGACATCACCCGAGGTTAGGATCAAGCCCGGGTGTCTGGTGCTGAGAGGCAGCAGCTCTACCATAGCACAAAGTCAAATACATATTCTCAAATATCAAATATACTGAGTATCAAACAACTATGATACAATCCTTGTCAAGGATGGTACAATCATACAACTATGATACAATCCCCCCCCCCCCCCCCACCAACGTAGTGACCAGCGGTCCCGGAGATCCAACAGGGAGCCCGTGGACAGCGCATAGTCTTTCTCGAGTAGCACCCGGGCGCGGGCGTAACCCCGGTAAAGGCGCAGGCTGCCGGCTCGGGCAGAGCCCACTTGCGCCTGGCACCGTGACTTGCGGATGGCCAGCTTGGCCATGCATCCTTCTCCTTAATGAGAATACAAGTGGCGTAACCAAGATCTGCCTTGGTTACACCATGATGTCCAGGATAGGCCAAGCTGCTGCTGGACAGGTCAGAAGGGACAGCGGACCCACCCACCTTTTATCTGTAGAGTACAGCTCCACGGTGATCACATCCAGTGCATTCCACGCTGCTATACTGACCCCACAGAACAGACACTGCATTCCGATCATGGCCGACTCACTGTCCCCAAAAAACAGGAAGAAGCAGGTGATGGCCGACAGCAACATTGATCCACCTAGAAGAGCAAATTAGAACAACAGACAGTCGCCACGTAAGTGATAAAACAGATTATATGGCCCGGTTGTAAAGAGTTGCTGCCTTACAGGGCCAGAGACCCAGGTTCGATCCTGACTATGGGTGCTGTCTATACAGAGTTTGTATGCTCTCCCAATGACCTGCGTGGGTTTTCTCCGGGAACTCTGGTTTCCTCCCACACTCCAAAAATGTACAGGTTTGCAGACAAATTTTCTTTTTTTAATTGTTAATTGTCGCTAGTGTGTGTAGGATAGTGTTAGTATGTAAGGATCGCTGGTTGGCGCGGACTCAGTAGGCCATAAGCCTTACAGCGCCACAGACCCAGGTTGGATCCTGACTCCTGGTGCTTTCTGTACGGAGTTTGTACGTTCTCCCCGTGACCTGCATGGGCTTGCTCTGAGATTTTTCGGATTCCTCCCACATTCTGAAGATGTGCAGGTTTGTAGGTTAATTGGCTTGGTATTCTAAACAAATGTAAATTATCCCTAGTGTGTGTAGGGCTAGTGTTAGTGTGAGCGGGGATCGCTGGTCGGTGGGCCGAAGGGCCTGTTTCCGCACTGTATCTCTAAACTAAACTAAAGAACCTGAGGGGCAGCTTTTTCACACAAAGGGTGGTGGGTGTTTGGAACGAGCTGACATAGGGGGTAGTTGCAGCATTTAAAAGACATTTGGGCAGGTCCATGATTAGGAAAGGTTTAGAAGGATAGGGACTATATGCGGGCAGGTGGGACTAGTGAAGATGGGGCATCTTGGTTGGCATGGGCAAGTTGGGCTGAAGAGCCTGTTTCCAAGCTGTATGCCTCTATGACACTTTGACTTTTTTAGGAGCAAGAGTAAAGACTAGAGCCCTTTGAGTTTGCTCTGGGTCCTCTGCACTCCTTCTGTAGAAAGTATGTCCTTTCCGTGGTAAAGAGTCCAAAACTGCAGACAATGACATTACATACAGGTGTGGATTCACAAAGACCTTCTACAATTCTGCTAGGTCTTCCTTTTTGTTCTATTGAAGTCCATTCCTCACAATGAATAACACACTAATCGCTTGTTGTACCTACATGTTAGTTTTCAGTGGCCAGTGAAGTAAAATGTGGTCCCTTTCACCATCAACACTGTCAAGTTTTTCACTATTGAGAAACCCTCAAAAGGACGGCATGGTGGTGCAGCGGTAGAGTTGCTGCCTGACAGCGCCAGAGACCCAGGTTCAATCCTGACTACGGGTGCTTGTCTGTACGGAGTTTGTATGTTCTCCCCGTGACCTGCGTGGGTTTTGTCCGGGTGCTCCGGTTTCCTCCCACACTCCAAAGACGTACATGTTTGTAGGTTAATTGGCTTGGTATAATTGTAGAAATGTAAAATTGTCCCTATTGTGTGTATAGGGTAGTGTTAGTGTGCAGGGATCGCTGGTCAGTGTGGCCTCGTTGGGCCGCAGGGCCTGTTTGCCCACTGGATGTCTAAATCTAAAACTACAAAACATCTGGAGAATGGAAGTCAAGAAAAGGTGTATGAATCCATCAAACAACCCAGGCTCCTGCTCCCTGTAACGGCACACCAGTTGTTTCCTATTACGGCATACCTTCGCCACACCAGTACTATCTTCCTAACCCAAACCTGTAATCTGCTGGGAAGGGAAGTGGCAGTGGCGTGATGAAGGGGGAAGGGGCAAATCTGAAGAAGAGTCTCCTCCTGAAACATCACCCATTCCTTCGCTCCAGAGATGCTGCCTGTCCCACTGAGTTACTACAACATTTTGTGTCTATCTTTGTTTTAAACCAGCATCTGCAGTTCCTCCCTACACAAACTCCTTAAACTTGCTCTCTTATCCTCCCAATTGATAAAAATAACAACCCATACATAGGTCGAGCATTCACTAGCCATCTCCTGTACTATGGGTCCACTGCTCAAGCTGAGAATTGATCCAGATCCACCTTGAACGCCTCGCAGTATCAACACCCAGCATATGGGATTCATTCCTGAGGGAATCTTCCCATTGGAGAGCCAACAAGTTCAACCCAGCTCCTTTCCGAGTTTGTTATTGTGGATAACAAATCAACCATTTGTGCATATGCCTTGACTTCAATGAATGGCTGACCAGACTCGAGGGGCTCCTTTCTCTAACATTCAGCCTGGGCGGCATGGTGATTCAGTGGTAGAGTTGCTGCCTTACAGGGCCAGAGACCCAGGTTCGATCCTGACTATGGGTGCTGTTTATACAGAGTTTGTATGTTCTCCCCATGACCTGTGTGGGTTTTCTCCGGGAGCTCCGGTTTCCTCCCACACTCCAAAAATGTACAGGTTTGCAGGCAAATTTCCTTGGTAAAAT